>NW_022097035.1:0-44874 GCF_006542625.1 Nomascus leucogenys | reverse complement strand
TTGAGTTCTTGCTCTGTTAGTACCCAGGATAGTTCCCATGTGAGCTGATTCTTAAAAGGAGCCTGGCACCTCACTCCTCCCTCTCTTCCTTCCTCTCTCACCATGTGATCTGTACACACTGGCTCTCCTTTGCTTTTCACCATGAATGGAAGGAGCCTGAGGCCCTCACCAGAAGCGTATACTGTTTCCATGCTTTTTGTACACCCTGCAGAAACATGAGCCATATAAATCTCTTTATAAATTACCTAACCTCAGGTGTTTCTTATAGAAACACAAACAGGCTAAGACAATGTCCATGTATTTCTGTGCATGTGTGTGTGTGTGTGTGAACATATATAATTACACAAAATATAATTTTCTAAGTATAAACATTTTAGAGGTGATAAATTTTACTTTTTGCTCCAATTCCTTCCTGGAAACTTCATTTGAAACTGCATTATAAAACCTTTATATTTTCTCATAAAATCACTGAATTAACAAATAAAACATATACTGATGTATATTAATTGATTTAACAATTTAAAATTGTGAAAATAGACCCTAAAAGGGAGATTTTGAAATTTCAAAAATGTTTTACATGAATATAGCATCATTTCCAGAGAAAAAAGGCATACTACCAATGAGATGGTTCATGTGAAAATAATTAATATACACTTATAGAATTGCTAAATGAACATATATTTCTATATTGATGAATTCTATGGATCTCTTATGTTATCTGAAGAAGAATTCCTTCCTTTATCTTACTCTGCTGTGGTACAAATCAATGGAAGACATTCATTGTGAAACATACTTCTTTGGACTTAGGGGGATTTAGAACCTAAAGTCTATTTTAGGGCATGAAATTGGTTCATAGCACATATTTTCTAGAATTATAATGTTTATAAATAACAATTTCTTGATGGGCTACAGATAACATATTATGGGTTATTGCAATGCCCAGAAGAGCAGCTATAACTTTACTCCCTTCCTCCTCCTCATTCACTGAAAGACATGAAAAACAAGTAAGTGACAATCACATTATAATAAAAAGTATGTCCAGTCTGTTTTTATCTGTTAGAAATAAATAAATAAATCCAGACTTTTGTGATATGGTTTGGATTAGTGTTCTCTGCCCAAATCTCATGTGGAATTGTAAGCCCCAGTATTAGAGGAGGGCCCTTGGGAGGTAATTGGATCAAGGGTGTGGATTTCCCCCTTGCTGTTCTCACGATAGTGAGTTCTCACAAGATCTGGTTGTTTAAAAGTGTGTTAGCATCTCCCACTGCCCTCTCTTCCTCCTTCTCCGGCCGTGTAAGACATGCCTGCTTCCTCTTCACCTTCTGCCATGACTGTAAGTTTCCTGAGGCCTCCCCAGGCATGCCTTCCTGTACAGCGTGCAGAACTGTGAGTCTTTAAACCTTTTTCTTTTATAAAATTGCCCAGCCTCAGGTACTTCTTATAGCAATACGAGAATGAACTAAAATACTTCGTAACTCTATTACGATTAACAACATGACATATGTGTCCTTACTTGTGATCAAGAGATTATTGTGTCTGGCAACATAATGAATGAGCTCTACTCATACTCAATGAGCTCTCTGTGTATGTTTATAAATATATAAGAGCACCAGAATTAAATTCTTTTGTCCCATCAATTGACTTAATTGACATGAAGTAATCACTATAGCATGCGTTAATATTTAAGACACATATCAATGGATTTTTGTGCATGTCACTAAAGTTACATATGAAATATTTTGCTAATGGTTATTGAAATTGAGAAAAATTGTGAATAGGTATGGATAAACCACATCAGAATGTTGCTCAAGGAAGTTTGTTTTTGTGTAATAAATTTCCCTGAAGGAAATATAGTCATCTGAATTTATTCCATTGTTTTAAGTCTTTACCTAAATGCTATATGAATTCTGTAAGCACCTGTTTTTTATGTCATGGGGGTGGTCATTGTTTCACAATTTAAAGCATGTTCAAAACCCAACCCAGCATCTTTTCCTCTCCTTCACCTGTTGTTCACTTTATTCAAACCTATATACAGAAATATGGTTCATTAATCAAAAGCAATGTTACCATTAACCTCTCTTTTTTGTTTTATTTTTATTATATTATACTTTAAGTTTTAGGGTACATGTACACAATGTATAGGTTTGTTACATATGTATACATGTGCCATGTTGGTGTGCTGCACCCATTAACTCGTCATTTAGCATTAGTATATCTCCTAATGCTATCCCTCCCCACTCCCCCCACCCCACAACAGTCCCCAGAGTGTGATGTTCCCCTTCCTGTGTCCATGTGTTCTCATTGTTCAATTCCCACCTATGAGTGAGAACATGCGGTGTGTGGTTTTTTGTCCTTGCAATAGTTTTACTGAGAATGATGGTTTCCAGTTTCATCCATGTCCCTACAAAGGACATGAACTCATCATTTTTTATGGCTGCATAGTATTCCATGGTGTATATGTGCCACATTTTCTTAATCCAGTCTATTGTTGTTGGACATTTAGGTTGGTTCCAAGTCTTTGCTATTGTGAATAGTGCCACTATAAACATACTTGTGCATTTGTCTTTATAGCAGGCATGATTTATAATCCTTTGGGTATATACCCAGTAATGGGATGGCTGGGTCAAATGGTATTTCTAGTTCGAGATCCCTGAGGAATCGCCACACTGACTTCCACAATGGTTGAACTAGTTTACAGTCCCACCAACAGTGTAAAAGTGTTCCTATTTCTCCACATCCTCTCTAGCACCTGTTGCTTCCTGACTGTTTTAATGATCGCCATTCTAACTGGTGTGAGATGGTATCTCATTGTGGTTTTGATTTGCATTTCTCTGATGGCCAGTGATGATGAGCATTTTTTCATGTGTTTTTTTGCTGTATAATGTCTTCTTTTGAGAAGTGTCTGTTCATGTCTTTGCCCACTTTTTGATGGGGTTGTTTGTTTTTTTCTTGTAAATTTGTTTGAGTTCATTGTAGATTCTGGATATTAGCCCTTTGTCAGATAAGTAGGTTGCAAAACAAAGCTGGAGGCATCACGCTACCTGACTTCAAACTATACTACAAGGCTACAGTAACCAAAACAGCATGGTACTGGTACCAAACCAGAGATATAGACCAATGGAGCAGAGCAGAGCCCTCAGAAATAAGCCGCATATCTACAACTATCTGATCTTTGACAAACCTGACAAAAACAAGCAATGGGGAAAGGATTCCCTATTTAATAAATGTGCTGGGAAAGCTGGCTAGCCATATGTAGAAAGCTGAAACTGGATCCCTTCCTTACACCTTATACAAAAATTAATTCAAGATGGATTAAAGACTTACATGTTAGACCTAAAACCATAAAAACCCTAGAAGAAAACCTAGGCAATACCATTCAGGACATAGGCATGGGCAAGGACTTCATGTCTAAAACACCAAAAGCAATGGCAACAAAAGCCAAAATTGACAAATGGGATCTAATTAAACTAAAGAGCTTCTGCACAGCAAAAGAAACTACCATCAGAGTGAACAGGCAACCTACAGAATGGGAGAAAATTTTTGCATTAACCTCTTCTTTTAACCCTTCATAGCCACTACCAGTGTTACCAACATATAATTTTTTTTTCTAGCTGCTTTGCAGAAAAAAGTTTAGTCAGATAACCATAGTAAGTCTAGAGAGACATGTTTCTATAAACCTGGAGGCTTTCTTGCTGTGTCCATTTCTCTGTGAATTAAAATCATGCTCAGTAAGATTGCTTTTAGAATGTAAGATGTGCCTTGAAATAGTATAGATGGGAGCAGAACTTTAGTAAAGATGATAAATATAATATCGTAATTTTTTTTTTGATGTTGACATATGTTTGACATGCCATCACAGTATTTGGTGTGCTATGGGAAGTGGTAAATATTATAAATACAAGGCAAATATTATAAATACAAGGCCAGTTATCACTGAAATTTAACATGAAGCTTCAAAGTTTTATTCCTAAAAATTGCTCAGACAACCATAAAATCCCTCAGCCTCACTAATATGTGGAAAGAATTAATGATGTGTGATTAGAGTATTAATTATTCACTAGCTAATGACCAGAGAGATGAATTGTGAGACTTTTAACACCTTATTTAATGAACTGTATGTGGTCATCATACCATTCAATATCAAAATATAAAAGACTGGTGAGGAAAAGGATGTACACATGGTCTCCACATTTCATCCACAGAATACTTACTAATTTCCAAAAGAGAAATTTCCAGCATAGGAAAAATCTGTAGAGACAGATTAGTTGTTTTCACGGGCTGGGGGTGGGGTGGAGTTGCAAATAGAGAGTGACTGTTAAGCGGTAGAGAGTGTCATTTAAGGACAATGAAAATTTTCTAAAGTTAGATAATGGTGATGGTTGTCCAACTCTGTGATTATATTTTAAAAAGACACTGAATTGTACATCTTTAAAAGATGAATTTTATGGTATGTAATTACATGTCTAATGGTGCTGTAAAAGAAATGAAGACATCCGGTGGACACCACCATAACCAAATGACCAAACACAGTATTACTTGTAACAGGAAACATGGCCAAAAATAGTACAAGCCCATTTACATTTTCATTAACATTCACATCATATCTTCGACCCTCTTATTGCCAGGAATATTCATTCTGATTTTTACCCAGTAGAACTATTTTAAATCACACATGCCTGAGGTAGCTATTTAAATCTTATAATGGAATTGAAACTCATAACATCAAAGGGCCTTTTCATCTCATTGTTACTGTAATACTGAGTATTTTTTAGAGCAGTTCCTCTGTCAGTAACCATTTGTGTCTGTCTGCATTGGCATAGGGAATCATAAATATTACCGTTGTCCCCTGATGAAGTAACACAAATTGCTCTATTTCCCCAGAAATATTTTTATTAAAATGTAGGCTATTGGTACTACCAACTGTATGTCCTTTTTTCTATTTTAATATATTTTAATAGTGATATCAATGAGTGAAGTGTCCATAGTCCCATGCCATATTACTTGTATAATTTCTATATTATATGCTCTATGAAAAGAATGTGGTCAAGTCAGTTTTGTATATGTTGGTTGTTTTTTTACCATGAGGAACATCTGAAATCAAACATTATCTTCTGCAAACTAGGTTTGTAAGAGAAACAAACAAACATTATACTTATTTACACTTCATTCTTGGAATAAAATTTATTTTCAGAATTATTTTTCTTAATTCTTTACCATTTTAGAAATATTTCAAGTGATGGTGTTTTTTTGGTTTGATCATTTGGTAGTTGTCTTAGGGAACTTTGTCCACAAGCTCACTTTCAGATGATGATTCATGGGTCTGTGCATTAAGGAAATGTTCCCCCCTAAAAAACAATTAATGGGGTAAGAGAAGTAGAACAGGGAATTGATCACTCCAAATAAATGTGACATTTAAATCAAAATCTCAACAGCAACCTAATCCTGTAGGTTTCTCCAGAACTGAAATGACATCACAATTTTTGTTGTGATTGGGGCGATGGAGCTGAGATTTGAAACTTCCACACCCACAGGTGTTGGCTATGGGCCTGCCCCAGGGTACATCACAGGGGATGTGAGTACAAGGGCACAGCATCCACAGAATTTATTACGGTGGTCTTTTTTTCCTTCTGTAGTCATAGTTAAAACAAAAAATAATATGTCTTATTCTATCTGGTAGTGATGATGGTGCCTCTATGTAAACTATGTTATTTAATCTAAAATTATTGGTTAAATATAGATAATTGAGATAATGAGATTTTGATTGATCACTATGTTTAGCACTAGTGCACAATTTGTAGAAGTACTGATTTATGCTATCAAGGAAATTTAAATTTAAGAATGATATCATATGGTAAAAATTACATATAGATATGAAATGTAATCCTGAATAAGGCTATCTGATACATGTGCTTAGGATCCATAGAAAAGAAAGATAAGATTAGTGTTTGTTAACCAAGATGATGTTGAGTGTGTGTATTTTACATCACATGTTAATACATATCAACGTATAAAGTGAAAAACGTAGTTCCTTTCTTACTGGAAAATATTGGATGCAGAACTGAGGTGGAAATCATTCAATTGCATGTAATATATATTTACTATTAATTTACTTGATAATTCATTATATTTCAGCTATGAACATTGTTTTACTTTCATCCTTTTCTATATTTACTTACAGTTACTTGCATTAAAAGGTGGGATTTTGGCATTTTACCTCAGCTAGTGACCATAAAGTACTAGTAGATGATAGATGGCTGATTCAACAGTGATATTTTCTTGGTATACTATAATGCAGATCTGAAATTAATAAGGCAGTATTAAAGAGATACAGATATAAAATATAGCCCTTCTATTTAAAAAATCAGTTGCACAAGAATAGAATTGTCATATAAGATAGACAACCTAAATATAGTTTTAAGAGTGTTTTGTGGTTGGTAAACATAATAAGACAATTTCACCATGCTTTCATAAAATAGAGTATGCAGGTTACAGAAGGTAATAGTACTTTGTACTTGTTGAATAACTTTTGCAGTGTATATTGCTTTCAGTCCTCAGACACATATAAAGAAGGACAAACACAAAACAAAAGTTTATCTAAATAAATGAGACTGATATGTAAGAGATTTGGAGACCTGGCAGTAGAAAGAATCCTCGAATGTTCTAAATTTCTGAAATCTGAAGATAAACCTTAGAGAAAAAATAATGACTGTATTTAAATATTTGAAGAACTGTAATGGGGTTCAGATTGTAGGTTTTCTTCTTATTGCGCTGGAACAGAACTTCTGAAGTTACAGCTCTCCAGATATAAAATGGGCTGTTTCTGTGTTGTGAATGTCATCTGGTAGTGTCTCCCTAATAGTGTCATCCAAGGCTACATACCATTTGTCAGGGACTCCATAGAAGAATGGAGTAAATATACTATGAGACACCTTCAACTCTAACTTTCCTGAATCTGTGTTTTTGCACCTGCACAGTTACAAGCCGTGTTCTATAGCACACTTGACAGTGAAATGTATACTATCTGTTAAAATCTTTAAAAGTAAAAATTTTAAAAATCATTAACATTGAGTAGATGGTTAAAAAAACAAAGTAAGTAGAAAGAAAAAATGAATAAATCATGTCTTCATCATTAAGGGCATCTGGGATATTTAAATGCATTGCATTTACTGCATCAGACATTTTTATTGTATTGAAATGCAATGTTTTCACTTTCAGGTTTTCACTTCCAGTTACTGCAACAGCAGAAAACTGCATTCTTACTATTTACCCATATATGGCAATTCATCCGGATAAGCAAAACATTATTTTAAAGAATGGTAAGCTACGTATGACTTATTTATCCCTAACTCTCACTGTATAGGTTCTTGGCCAACATCTAGAAATAAAGTGAATTTAAAATTATCAATTGTTTATTAAACAGCTGCCTCTGATGGAAGCTGTGCTTGTCATTGAGAGTAGAATGTGCATGTCTGTTAATTCCAAAAGTTGATGATCTAGTTTGAATAGAACGATTTGGGCAAAAGACAATATAGCAAAAACATGCAGGTGTGACAGGAGGTGTAAGGCAGTAAATGTAGGTACAGGACCATAATGCTATGCCCTTTATTCTGTAGCAGTGGGAACCTTCTGTCATTTTTTGAGTATCAGTGTTTAGAAAGGGAACAATTCTTGGGATGTGTGATGAATTAAAGTGGTACAGAGTGTGGTCATTAGACCAGCCTGGAATTGCTGCAGGGGAGATTGTGAGAGAAGCTAAGAATACTAAACAAGCTAGTGAGCAGGGAGAAATATGAAAGGCAAGAAACAGGGGAGTACATTAGAGAAAGGAGGGAGAGTGGGTAACAAAAAAAATCCCATTTATGTAGATCGTCAAGTTCTTAATTTTTAGTGCTGAATTACAGGTTTTTTGTTTGTTTTTAACCAATTTTCTCATATTCTTCACTTGTTTCTTCAAATATTTACAACTCTGATGAAACATATTTAGTCTTATTCTACCTTAATTTCAGGGGATGACTCTTTTTTCTTACTATTCAGAAGAAATAGAGGCCATTAAGCAGTACCACTCTGAACTTCCAAATACCCTCTTGGATTGGAACTGGATTGTGACAAGCAAGTCACAAGCATGTATCGTGACTCTTTTTACTGGTCACGAAGCTGGGAGCCAGGGCTCTCTCTTGCCTTAACTCATTCCTTTATCTGAATCCCTTTACCCAGGTACCTTTCTCAATCAAGTAACCTTGCTTATCTTTTCATTTCTGTCTCCCTCTTAGCTGCTTTGAGTGAACATCTAGGAAGACAGTAGAAAGGAGAAAGTAGACTATATTTTCTCAGTGGCCAGCAGGCTCATTCCCAAAGAGCAAAAACGGTAGCTTCAGGCCATGCATTCCTTATTAATTCTTTCCAAATCTAACAGTAAAATAAATCACTCAACTTCCCAGGGAGAAGGAGAAAAGCAGCAGAGGAAATTAAACAATTAGAATACTTCAGCTGCCTTTAACAGGAAAAAAATTCAGGGGTGAGGAAGAAGAATTTATGCATTATTCTGCCATTACTAAACTACTGAGCACAGCTAAGACTGTTGACTATTCTCTTTCTCCATCTTCAAACTTTGTCTGGGTTTCCACATACCGTACTTCTTTTGGTCTCGTTTAACCTCTCTGACTGTTCCTTCTGAGCATCTTTCATAGATTCCTCCCTGTTCCTCTATCTGTACTTTTAAATTGTCTGTGTCAATAGTTCTGCCCCCTCCCTTCTTCCTTCCATGACTTCAGCTATATCCATGGGCTATACCTCTAGCCTTGTTTCCTCTCAGAGATTCAGGAATTTGGAATTCAACTGTCTTCTGGATGCCATTCATTGTATTCCTATAGGCACCCCCAAAACAACAGAACCCCAACTGAAGTCCTCTCTCTGACATTTTTTCTCTATATACCCCATCTCTATGTTTGTACCTATAGTCCATACAGGTGCCAAATCCGGAAACCTGAGTGCCATCATTGGCAGTGTCTTCTCTGTCACACTCCGCTTCCAGTCAACCAATTCCTGTCCCTTTTGCTGCCTAAATATTTATCAAATCCATTCACTTTTCTCCCTCTCCACTGCCACTACAAACATTCAAGCTGCCATAATACCTTTCCAGGATTGTTGCACGGGTTTCTAAACTGTTCTCCTTCCTCCCACAGTGGTCTCCCCTTTCACATACCTACCTTCACACAATGGCCACGGTGATATTTACAAACTGAAAATTCATTCTTTAATTGCCAGGTGTAAAATCTTTCCATAGAATATCATTGCTAGGTGGATGAAGCCTACAAGACCACACATGTTAGCAAGTGGCTTAGTTGTCATTTCTGGACATTTTTCCCTTTATGCTCAAGCCACATTAATCTTCTGCAAGTTCTTTGAGCATCTTGATATTTACTGATATTCTTTCTTATGACTGGAGCATTTTACCCATGACACCGTACATAGTTATAGAAGATCCCTGCCTCTGCATGCAAAAATTATGTGTTTCTCTGGTGTATCCTCATAGCTCTGTGCAATTCTTCTGTCATAGCCCTTACTACATTTTGACTTAACCTGCCTATTATCGGTGTCTTTTTCTAAATGTTGCTATCTATAAAGTCTGTGAGAGGAGGAATCACCTCTCTCTTTTTCACCCTTGTGTCGATAGTGCCTCACACAGTGTTTAGCAGATAAAAGGTATTTATTCAGTATTGCAAAATGGATTACTTGAATCATAAACCATCAGGAAGGCATCTTTTAGCTATATATTTTCATAAAAGAATGGGTTATATGTGAAATAGAATATTCTGAACACCGAAAAATTATTTTAAAGCAATTTATGGAATAATGCAGTTGGCAGAGTGGAGATGTATAGGGAGAGATAGATATCTCAAAATTTTAACACACATTGTCAAAATTTAAAGATTTTTTTTTTGGCTGGGTGCAGTGGCTCACGCCTGTAATCCCAGCACTTTTGGAGGCTGAAGCAAGCAGATCACAAGGTCAAGAGGTCGAGACCATCCTAGCCAACATGGTGAAATCCCGTCTCTACTAAAAATACAAAAATTAGCTGGGCATGGTGGCACGTGCATGTAATCCGAGCTACTCGGGAGGCTGAGGCAGGAGAACCGCTTGAACCCAGGAGGCAGAGGTTGCAGTGAGCCAAGATCATGCCACTGCACTCCAGCCTGGCGACAGAGCGAGACTCCTCAATTAAAAAAAAAAAAAGATTTTTTTGACTAATATTGACATAATATTTTTATATTCTACTGTACTTCCAGGGGGAGGATTTCAGATTATACAACATAATAGTTACGAAGAGTCACACAAATTGGATGATGGCAATTCTCATTCGTGTTCTAACCACACCATTATGCCATATGGTTTTATCTTTTATTCTCAAAGCTTCAAATTTACCATCTTTTATTAAGCAAAATGTGCATGACAGAACAGTAACAGAATACTGATAATATCTGTTTTACCTATTTAAAAGAACTTTTGTGAGGACCCACAGACTGCAAATACATGGAAATTATTGTTATTAATAATATTTCATTATTATTGCTATTATCACTGTGGTTGTGATCGCATTATCATTTTTATATGCTTTATAATTTACTTCCAGAAAATAATGATTAATTACTGGGCAATAAATAATATTGTTATCTCTTTAAAATAAATAAATAAATAAAACCTTGTTGTTAGATTATTAAGCATAGAGTCTATGTGTTAAAATAATACATCCATTTGGGGAAATATTTCAAAAGAAAGAAATTATAATTCTTAAATATCCTAAAACATCTGTAGAAATAGGTATAGTAATAATTTCTAATATATATTTAATGCTTACCAGGTCTATGGTGCTCTGCCAAGTGCCTTATATTTGTCCTTTAAATTAGTCCTCCCAGAAGTTCTGAGTTAGATGCCCTTATATATCTCACTTTACAAATTAAAAATCTGAATATGTAGAGAGGCTGAGCAGCTTATCCCAGGGAATTCTAATGAAATTTAAGGTCTCAGATCCCACATACTTTGGTAGTGTGTGCTAAGGTATGATGTGATCAATAAAGGTAAAATCTTAAAACATATCAAGTATATCTAAAAGTAAAGCAGTATGATTATTTTAGTATAGTTCATCTGCAAAATTCTTTTAAAAAGTGAATTATTGAGTTTAGTTGAAAGTGTATAGATGTGGCTTTGCATTCCACCAGGAAATTTTTATCATTTAATGGTAAGTTAAAAACATTTGGCCTAATGCATCTACCACAAATAATTTTATCATTGAGTTCTCTGAGGCTCACTTCTGTGAAGTCTATAGTGGTGTAGCATTCTGGAAATAATGCACACCTATTGACTACAGAGTCTCAGGCAAATTCTGAATGACTCTGTTATGAAAGAGTGCAAGAAAGTTAGCATATAAAAGCTCATTTATATTTGTTATTGCCTTTAATGTAATCTTCACAACAAACTCATGAGCTCAGAAACTTTGGTCTCATTTTATGGATGAATACATGTTTTAAATAATTTGTATAACATACTCACAGTTTAACTGTGAGTAGGAGTAGGCGTGCCAAGTTTTCAAATCAGATTTTTCTAACTGCAGAGTCTATGCTTTTTTGACAGAATTAGACTGAGTTAGGAGCTGGGACTTGACACCAGGGTGGGGCTTGGATGCTTGGACAATGGACCATATGGAGGACTAGCTAAAACAGAGTGCGGGCAAAATCAGCTTTCTTTTTCTTTTACTTTTTTTTTTTTTTTTTGAAACAGGGTCTCCCTCTGTCTCCCAAGCTGGAATGCAGTGGCACAATCTGGGCTCACTGCAGCCTCCACCTCCTGGGTTCAAGCGATTCTCATGCCTCAGCCTCCCGACTAGCTGGGACTATAGGCACGTGCCACCACACCTGGCTAATTTTTGTATTTTTACTAGAGATGGGGTTTCACCATGTTGGCCAGGCTGGTCTTGAACTCCTGACCTCAGGTGATCCGCCTGCCTTGGCCTCCCAAAGTGCTGGGATTATAGGCGTGAGCCACCTCACCTGGCTGCAAAATCAGCTTTCAATCAGACATGCCTACCAGTGTGCCATGTCAATTTACCATTGCCATGGCAACATTTGGGAGTTACCGCCCCTTTACATGGCAATGATCCAAGGATTACTACCCTTTCCCTAGAAATTTCTGCATAAACCGCCCCTTAATCTGCATGCAATTAAAAATGGGAATAAATATGACTGCAAAACTGCCCTGAGCTGCTACCCTCTGCCTAGGGGTAGCCCTGCTCTCCAAGGGCAGTCATGGAGCTGTAATATTGCTGGAGGTGTAACACTGCCTCTTTAATTAAGCTGTTTACTTCTACCTCTGGCTTGCCCTTGAATTCTTTCCTGGACAAAGCGAAGAACCCTTGCAGGCTAAGGTCCACTCTGGGGCCCACCTGTCCTGCATCAAGACTATGAATATATGTAAATCGCATATGTATTTTGAGGCTTGGCCTTAGGTCACACCTACTGGCTTTTCTTGGCCAGCACTGCCTTTGGTTGGATTCAGATTTACACTATGGCAGACCCTAATATACATATATAGCAACTGTAACTGAAATCGAGATTGAAATCTGTACAAAAATGGTATCAGTTCATAACCAAGCTGTCATATTATTACAGAGAGTTAACTAGGAAGGAATTAGTTTTTCTGGTGACTCTATGCCTATATCTTATTTTGAACAGCATATGTAATAATTTCATTTATTTGGATGTAGAAACATTTAAAATATTTTCATATTCTTTTTTCGCTAAAGTTGAACATTGTTCATTCTCTAATAACTTTGATGTACCATAACAATTGCCTTACCAAAAAAATTCATTTAGTTTAGAAAATTGTTATCAACTTTTATGTTATCCTTTTCCTATTTGACATCTTATTTGATGTACAGTGGGTGTTTAGACTTTTTTTACTTTGCCATAGATAGATGGATACATAGATAGATAGATACATCAATAGATAATAGATAAACTCAGGTTAAATGATGGTATAAAGAAATACGTGAATGCATGTTTTGCTCACTGTGATCCAATGTGTCGTTTGTAGATAAGGATGAATATCTTAAGAAGACTAGAGACGGTGTTTTGCCTCCCTACCAGGATGCTAAATCACCCTCTCCTGCTTCAATTAAAAAGACAAACACCACTAGCAAATTCAATGATGCTGAACCTGCAAAGAGAAACTTATTTATTGGTATGTAGCAAATATATAGTGTACTTTCCAAAATTAGTCCATGACATGATCTCCTTAATATCATTTAATTTAAAAGTTAGATTTTTACAAATTACAAGAAATTCATGAAGAAAATTGGGAATTTGTCATTAATTTTAAATGGATCATCTGTTTGGAGAGTTGTCTTCAAGGGTCAATAGTAGAGATTCTCTAATGTTCTTGGTTCACAGCACTCTTACTGTTTCAGTATTTACTTTTCTGAATGCCAAAATGTAGCACATAGTTCCATTTATTAAATGCATTGGGACAAAAATGTAAGAGTAGTACTTACGTGCTGTCTAATAGATGTTGCAGTAATATTTAACAAAAATGTTAATACCTGTGGAGGCTCTGTAAATTTACTGTGACATCTCAAGCACTCTGTGCACAGTTCGGGAACTGCAGAACTAAGGACTTGTCTCTTCATTATCTAACTAACTGTAGCCAAGGTTTCCTGTCTTAGAAAGAGGTCAGCACAGATAAATATGTGAGTTTCATACTATTATTTACCATTAACTGTTCAAATATTTATTTCTCTGGATGTAGGTAATATTGAACATTTTTCTTTTTATTGAATGAGCCAAACCAAGTTAAATAATACGAGGTTTTTAGTGAGTATGTGATTGTGCCATTATATGGCCAGATATTTTTGGAAAAAAAGATGAAATCATTTTACATTCTTGAAAATTACTTTAACTTGAAAATGCTTTGTTTTATTAAAGTACTTGATTTGGATAGAAAGTCATTTGGGATCTAAAGCAATATTGTGTTTGTATAATTTTTTCAGATGAGATTAAATTTTTTCTAATACATAATGCTAAAGATTGTCAATACATTTTACTAATGTAATAAAAAAATGAAAGATTCCACTTCAGGGAATATTTTCACATACCATTATGGCAAGAAGAAAATGTAACTTTCGTGTATTGAAATCCAGCTATTGTTAAAACGTTTCTCTTAGGTCCTTAAAAGTAAATGTATTTTCATTGTTGACTTTAAGATACAGTAAATTGACTCAGAATTTCTTTGAGAGCATAGAATAATTTGTAGAATGGGTTCTATTAGTCTGCATACAAATGACAATAACTGACAGAATATTTTACTCCTGGTCAAGTAGCCCTTTTTTAACAAACTAATTTGAATTTTAGGAGTGGAAGTACTGCCTGAAAATTTGCACTTGGATGAAAGTGAAACATCAAAGGAAGATGATGGATCTATGGAAAAGGAAAAATATGAACAATTCCTTTCTCTTGAAGAAGGAACAAAGGCACACTACTTTTTTGAGAAGGTTGTAAATGCAGCACAGACCTGGTTCAGTCTCTTTGGCTGGCCTGAAGGACCCCATTCTTTTTCTATTCCAGAGACTATAAGAAGGTGAGAGTCCCATGTTTCTCTAAATTCCTTGCTTCGTGTCACATCATAAAATATAATCTATTGATTGAGATTATTTTAAGTGAAATACAATATGAAATAATTTATTCTAAACTGCTATATTATGAAGCGTCTCATAATTTATTGTTGTTATTGCAAGAAGAGTAAAATGATGGAAACACAAATTTTTTAGTATAATGTCATCTTTAATTTCTTTTAAATATCTGATAATTTTAGGCAAGCACTGAAAATCTCTAAACCTCACCTTCCTCATCTGTGATATGAGGAAGGTTATACTATGAGTAGGAAAGCCCTTTTAATATTAGCCCTAGATCGAGATTACAGCCAGGTAGACAGATAATGGTATTAATGAACAAGGAGGGCTCACTTTTCTTTGACTTCATTTCCTCGTTTACAGTGCATTTGCTTCCCTTCTTTCATGTGTTGTTTTATTACTCAGTATTTCTAAAATAGTTCAACTGTTTTGGTTATATCGAGTGACTTAATTCTGTTGTTAATTTAAACAGGAGTTTAGGCCTGTTACTGGTTATAATATTGTTGGTGTGATATATTCTCAGAGCTTTTCTACCTACTTTCTCAGCAATGAGGTAACTTGCTGCAACCACGGCGGGGAGTACAGTACTCATACCTATAGTGGACTATGGGCTATTTATAGAATTTCTGCTCTATATTCGAGTGACCTAGGTAAAACTAAGGCTACAGTTTTCCTATATGTTACCTTTTTCAGGTTTTTTAATTAATAGGACAAACCTAGCTTCATGGAATGAATTGGCTAATATTTCATCTTTGTCCCTGCTGTGAGAAAATTAATGCAATAGATACCCTGAAAATTTGTAGTTTTCATCATAATATCATTTGTTATTGAAACATTTTTTGGAATGTTTGTGCATCTTCTTTCTTGAACCTGAAGATAGAGATTGTCAGAAATGCTCTTTGTTGATGTGTACCTTGGGAAATTTCACTCTTTAGAAACACCACTTCACAGCAATAAGGAAAATAACACCCAGTTCATTTGTTGATTGCTGCGATATAAACAAGTAGAATAGCAGAAGAGAAATTATTTGAGGGGACTTTTGAATTTATTGATAATTCTTTGTCTGTTTTCTTTTTTATAAGGCTATGAAAATTTTAGTAAGTTATATTTTGTCTTGTATAATAACTTTTCTTCATAAACATATTTTGGGATCTAGTTAATGAATTAGACGACTTATGGAGTTTTTTCAAATTTTTGAACAAATTGCAATCATATATAATTATAGGGTACACAGCATTAATATGGTATGTATATGTACACTGTGGAATAATTAAATCAAGATAACGAACATATTCATCATCATAAGTATTTATCATTTATTTCTCTTGTATAATTGCAACCTTGTATCATTTGACCAACATCTCTGGGGCCCTCAACCCTCAGCCTCTGATGACCACTATTTCACTCTCAGCTTCAATGAATTCAACTTTTTTAGATAAAATGTGTGAGTGAGATCATGTAATATTCATCTTTCTATGCCTGGCTTATTTCACTTAGCGTAATGTCCTTCAGGTTCATCCATGTTGTCAAAAACGACTGGATTTCACTCTTTTTTAAGGCCCAAGAGTGTTACATTTTCTTTATCCATTCATCTGTTGATTGACACTTAGGTTGATTCCATATCTTGGCTATTGTGAATAATGCTGTAATAAACCTGGGAGTGATTATATCGTTTCAGTGTACTGATTTCATGTACTTTAAATAGATACCCAGTATTGGGATAGGTGGATCATGTGGTAGCTTTATTTTAATGTTTTAATTTTATATTTTATTATTTATTTATTTATTTATTTATTTATTTATTTTGAGATGGAGTCTCTCTCTGTCACCCAGACTGGAGTGTAGTGGCGCGATCTCAGCTCACTGCAACCTCCGCTTCCCGGGCTCAAGCAGTTCTTCTGTCTCAGCCTCCCAAGTAGCTGAGACTACAGGTGCTTGCCACCATGCCTGGCTAATTTTTGTATTTTTCAGAGACAGGGTTTCACTATGTTGGCCAGCCTGGTCTAGAACTCCTGACCTTGTGATCCACCTGCCCTGGCCTCCCAAAGTGCTGGGATTACAGGCATGAGCCACTGCACCCGGCCTGTTGTTATTTTTTAATAATTTCAACTTTTATTTTAGATTCAGGGGTACATGTGCAATATACATGCATATATTGTGTGATGCCGAGGTTTGGAATACAAATAATCCTGTCACCCAAATAAAGAGCACAGTACACAACAGTTAGTTTTTCGATACTTGTTTCCTTCCCGCATGTCTCCTTCTGTTAGTCCTGAATGCCTTTTGTGGCCATCTTTTTGTTCATGAGTACCCAATATTTAGGTCCCACAAGAGAGAGCATGCGGTATTTGTTTTTTTTGTTCCTGTGTTTATTCACTTAAGATAATGGTCCGGCTGCATCCATGTTGCTGCAAATGACATGATCTCATTCTTTTTTATGGTTTCATAGTATTCCATTGTGTATATATACCACATTTTCTTTATCCAGTCCACCTTTGATGGGGAACTAGGTTGATTCTATGTCTTTGCTATTGTGAATAGTGTTGTGATGAATATACAAGTGCATATGGCTTTTTGATAGAATGATTTATTTTCTTTTGGATATATACCCCACAATGGGATTGCTGGGTTGAATGGTATTTCTGTTTCAAGTTCTTTGAGAAATCTCCAAACTGCTTTCCACAGTAGCTGATCTTACTTGCATTCCCACCAATAGTATTTAAACATTCACTTTTTTTCTATTTTTTTTATTATACTTTAAGTTTTAGGGTACATGTGCACAACGTGCAGGTTTGTTACACATGTATACATGTGCCACGTTGGTGTGCTGCACCCATTAACTCATCATTTAACATTAGGTATATCTCCTAATGCTATCCCTCCCCTCTCCCCCCACGCCACAACACGCCCCGGTGTGTGATAAACGTCACTTTTCTCTGCAGCCTCACAAACATCTCTTGTTTTTGCCTTTTTAGTAATAGCCATTCTGACTGCGTGAGATGGTATCTCACTATGATGTTGATTTGCATTTCTCTGATGTTTAGTAATGTCGAGCACTTTTTCATATGTTTGTTGGCCAGTTATATATCTCCTTTGGAAAAGTGTCTGTTTATGTTATTTGCCCACTTTTTAATGGGGTTATTTGTCTTTTGCTTTTGAACTGTTTCAGTTCCTTATAGATTGTGGATATTAGACCTTTGTCAGATGCATAGTTTGCAAATATTTGCTCCCATTCTATAGGTTGTCTGTTTACTCTGTTAATAGTTTCCTTTGCTGTGCAGAAGCCCTTTGGTTTAACTGGTCCCACTTGTCACTTTTTTCTTTTTGTTGCAATTGATTTTGAGGACTTAAACATAAATTCTTTCCCAAGGCCAATGTCCAAAATGGTGATTCCTAGGTTTTCCTCTAGAATTCTTATAGATTGGGACTTCATATTTAAGTCTTTAATCCATCTTGAGTTAATTTTTGTATATGGTGAAAGTTAGGGGTCTAGTTTTAATTGTCTGCAAATGACTAGCCAAGTATCATAATATCATTTATTGAATATGGAATCCTTTCTCCATTGCTTATTTTTGTTGACCGTGTTGAAGATTAGATGGCTGTAGTTATACAGCTTTATTTCTGGGTTCTCTATTCTGTTCTGTTGGTCTTTGTGTCTGTTTTTGTGCCAGTACCATCCAATTTTGGTTCCTGTAGCCTTATAGTACAGTTTGAAGTCAGGTAATACAGCGCCTCCAGCTTTTTTTTTTTTTTTTTTTTTTTTTTTTTTTTTTTGCTCAGGAGTCATTCAGTTATTTGGGCTTATTTTTGGTTACATATGAATTTTAGAAAAGTTTTTTTATAATTCTTTGAAAAATAGCATTGGTAATGTGGTAGAAATAGCATTCAATCTGTAGATTGCTTTGGGCAGTAAGTCCATTTTAACTATATTGATTCTTCCAATCAATGAGCATAAAATGTTTTTCCATTTGTTTGTGTCATCTATGATTTCTTTCAGCGGTGTTTTATAGATCTCCTTGTATAGATCTTTCACCCCCTTGGTCAGATGTATTATTAGGTATTTTATTTTTCTGTGGCTATTGTAAATAGGACTGCCTTCTTGATTTCGCTCTCAGTATGAACATTATTGGTGTTTAGAAATGCTACCAATTTTCATACATTGATTTTGTATCTTGAAACTTTACTGAAATCATTTATCAGTTTACAGCAAATCTCTGGGATGCAGCAAAAACATTGTTAAGAGGAAAGTTTATAATGCTAAACACCTACCTCAAAAATTAGAAAGATTCCAAATTGCTGGGTGCAGTGTCTCATACCTGTAATTCTAGCACTTTGGGAGGCTGAGGCGGGTGGATTGCCGGAGGTCATGAGTTCAAGACAAGCCTGGCCAACATTCTGAAACCCCATCTCTACAAAAATACAAAAAAATTAGTCAAACATGGTGGCACACTCCTATAGTCTCAGCTACTAGGGAGGCTGAGACAGGAGAATTTACTGAACCCATGAGGCGGAGGTTGCAGTGAGCTGAGATCGTGCCACTGCACTCCAGCCTGAATGACAGAGCAAGACTGTCTCAAAAAAAATAAAAAATAAAAAATCTCAAACTTCACACACTGAGGCAGTAGAAAAACTACATTTGCCGAGGAGTGCTTTACTTCCAACTATGTGGTCAATTTTGGAATAAGTGCAATGGGGTGCTGAGAAGAATGTATATTCTGTTGATTTGGGGTGGAGAGTTCTGTAGATGTCTATTAGGTCTGCTTGGTGCAGAGCTGAGTTCAATTCCTGGATATCTTTTTTAATCTTCTGTCTCGTAGATCTGTCTAATATTGACAGTGGGGTGTTAAAGTCTCCCATTATTGTTGTGTGGGAGTCTAAGTCTCTTTGTAGGTCTCTAAGGATTTGCTTTATGAATCTGGGTGCTCCTGTATTGGGTGCATATATATTTAGGATAGTTAGCTCTTCTTGTTGAATTGATCCCTTTACCATTATGTAATGGCCTTCTTTGTCTTTTTTGATCTTTGTTGGTTTAAAGTCTGTTTTATCAGAGACTAGGATTGCAACTCCTACTTTATTTTGTTTTCCATTTGCTTGGTAAATCTTCCTCCATCGCTTTATTTTGAGCCTATGTGTATCTCTGCACATGAGATGGGTCTCCTGAATAGAGCACACTGATGGGTCTTGACTCTTTATCCAATCTGCCAGTCTGTGTCTTTTAATTGGGGCATTTAGCCCATTTACATTTAAGGTTAATATTGTTATGTGTGAATTTGATCCTGTCATTATGATGTTAGCTGGTTATTTTGCATTGATGGTCTTTACAATTTGGCATGTTTTTGCAGTGGTACCGGTTGTTCCTTTCCATGTTTAGTGCTTCCTTCAGGAGCTCTTTTAGGGCAGGCCTGGTGATGACAAAATCTCTCAGCATTTGCTTGTCTGTAAAGTATTTGATTTCTCCTTCACTTATGAAGCTTAGTTTGGCTGGATATGAAATTTGGGTTGAAAATTCTTTTCTTTAAGAATATTGAATATTGGCCCCCACTCTCTTCTGGCTTGTAGGGTTTCTGCCAAGAGATCCACTGTTAGTCTGATGGGCTTCCCTTTGTGGGTAACCCGACCTTTCTCTCTGGCTGCCCTTAGCATTTTTTCCTGCATTTCAACCTTGGTGAATCTGACAATTATGTGTCTTGGGGTTGCTCTTCTCGAGGAGTATCTTTGTGGTATTCTCCGTATTTCCTGAATTTGAATGTTGGCCTGCCTTGCTAGGTTGGGGATGTTCTCCTGGTTAATATCCTGCAGAATGTTTTCCAACTTGGTTCCATTCTCCCCGTCACTTTCAGGTACAGCAGTGAAACGTAGATTTGGTCTTTTCACATAATTCCATATTTCTTGAGGCTTTGTTCGTTTCTTTTTACTCTTTTTTCTCTAAACTTCTCTTCTTGTTTCATTTCATTAATTTGATCTTCAATCACTGATACCCTTTCTTCCACTTGATTGAATCGGCTACTGAAGCTTGTGCATGCATCACATAGTCCTAGTGCCATGGTTTTCAGCTCCATCTGGTTACTTAAGGTCTTCTCTACACTGTTTATTCTAGTTAGCCAATCACCTAATCTTTTGTTCAAGATTTTCAGCTTCCTTGAGATGGGTTGGAACATCCTCCTTTAGCTTGGAGAAGTTTGTTATTACTGACTTTCTGAAGCCTACTTCTGTCAAATTGTCAAAGCAACAATGGTGCTTGGAAAACTGGCTAGCCATATGTAGAAAGCTGGAACTGGATCCCTTCCTTACACCTTACACAAAAATTAATTCAAGATGGATTAAAGACGTAAATGTTAGACCTAAAACCATAAATCCCCAGAAGAAAACCTAGGCAGTACCATTCAGGACATAGGCATGGGCAAGGACTTCATGTCTAAAACACCAAAAGCAATGGCAACAAAAGCCAAAATAGACAAATGGGATCTAATTATACCAAAGAGTTTGTGCATGGGGAAAGAAACTACCATCAGAGTGTACAGGCAACCTACAGAATGGAAGAAAATTTTTGCAGTATACCCATCTGATAAAGGGCTAATATCCAGAATCTACAAAGAACTTAAATTCACAAGAAAGAAAAATCAAACAACCCCATCAAAAAGTGGGCAAAGGATATGAGCAGACACTTTTCTAAACAAGACATTTATGCAGCCAACAGACACATGAAAAAATGCTCATCATCACTGGTCATCAGAGAAATGCAAATCAAAAGCACAGATACCATCTCACACCCATTAGAATGGCCATCATTAAAAAGTCAGGAAACAGCAGGTACTGGAGAGGATGTGGAGAAATAGGAATGCTTTTACACTGTTGGTGAGACTGTAAACTAGTTCAACCATTGTGGAAGACAGTGTGGCAACTCCTCAAGGATCTAGAACGAGAAATACCATTTGACCCAGTGATCCCATTACTGGGTATATACCCAAAGATTATAAATCATGCTACTATAAAGACACATGCACATGTATGTTTATTGCGGCACTATTCACAATAGCAAAGACTTGGAACCCACCCAAATGTCCATCAATGATAGACTGGATTAAGAAAATGTGGCACATATACACCATGGAATACTATGCAGCCACAAAAAAACGATGAGTTCATGTCCTTTGTAGAGACATGGATGAAACTGGAAACCATCATTCTGAGCAAACTGTCACAAGGACAAAAAACCAAACACCACATGTTCTCACTCGTAGGTGGGAACTGAACAATGAGAACACTTGGAGACAGGTGGGGAACATCACACACGGGGGCCTGTCATGGGGTTGGGGGATGGGGGAGGGATAGCATTAGGAGAAATACCTAATGTAAATGACGAATTAATGGGTGCAGCAAACCAACACAGCACATGTATACATGTATAACAAACCTGCATGTTGTGCATATGCACCCTAGAACTTAAAAGTATAATTAAAAAAAAAAGAAAAACTAGGAAAACTAACCCAAAAGCTAGCAGAAGAAAATAAATTACTAAAATAAGAGCAGAACTGAATGAACTTGAAACTCAAAAATATATGCAAAGAATCAACCAAACCAAAACTTGGTTTTTTGAAAAGATAAACAAGATTGATAGACTACTAGCTAGACTAAGAAAGAAAAAAGGAGAGAATATACAAATAAGCACAATCAAAATCACTAAATGTGGCATTACAACTGATCCCACAGAAATATAAAAGATCCTAAGAGAAGTTTATGAAGACTTCTGTGCACAAGAACTAGAAAATTTAGAGAATGTGGATAAATTCCTGGAAGCACACAACCTCTCAAGATTGAATCAGGAAGAAATTGAATTCCTGAACAGATCAATATTGATTTCAAAAATTAAATAAGTAATAAAAAACCTACTAACAAAAGCCATGGGCCAAAAGGATTCACAGCCAAATTCTACCGGATATACAAAGAAGAGCTGTTAACAATTATACTGATTGTATTCCAAAAAATCAAGGAGGAAAGACTCCTCCATAACACACTCTTGGAAGCCAGCATCACTGTGATACCAAAAGCTGGAAGAGACACATTGAAAAAAGAAAACTATAGGCCAATATTCCTGATGAACATAGATGTAAAAATCCTTAATAAAATAGTAGAAAACTGAATCCAGTAGCACATCAAAATGCTAATTCACCATGATCAAGTAGGCTTCATTCCTGGGATGCAAGGCTGATTCAACACACACTAATTAATCAATGTGGTTCACTGCATATAAGGAATTAAAAACAAAAACTGTGATCATCTCAATAGATGTGATAAAAGCCTTCAATAATATCCAACATCCCTTCATGATAAAAAATCTCAACAGAGTCATCAGCAAAGGAACATACCTCAAAATAACAAGAGCCATCTATGACAGCCAACATCATACTGAATGGGCATAAGCTGGAACCATTTTCCTTGAGTACTAGAACAAAACATGGATGCTCACTGTGACCACTGCTATTCAAAATAGTATGAGAAGTCCTTTTCAGAGCAAGCAGACAAGAGAAAGAAACAAAAGGCATCCAAATATCAGAAGTCTTACTTCTGTCTTCACTGATGTTATGATTTTATGCTTAGAAAACCCTAGTTTTATTTTCATTTTTTTGAGGAACCTCCATAATGTTTCCTATATCACGGTACTAATTTACCTTCCTACCAGAAGTGTGCAAGGGTTCCCTTTTCTCTGCATCTTCTCCAAAACTTGTTATTGTTCATATTTCCTATAAGTCAATCTAACAGGCATGAGATTATATCTCATTTGGATTTTAATTTGCACTTCCTTTATAATTAATGACTTCGGGCATCAGTCTGTTTTTCAGTTCCTAGAAGCCGTTAGGTATTATTTCTTTTTTGCTCTTCCCCAAATCACCAGAAGATAGAAGTGGCCCTTGAAATAGACAAGAAAACACAATTTATGTTTCAGAGATAATCACAGAAAATGTAGTAAATATTATAGTCTATTCTTTTCAAGCTGGGTGAATTGTAGAAGTAACATTTTTTATAAACACCGCTGGGAAGATCTCTAAGCAACTGATCATAGAGTCATTTGAATCGTACTGGAAGTCCCACTTATTCTGAGAGAAGTAATTGCAGTACATATAGGTGCTATCCAAGGATTCCACTCTAGCATGAAGCTTCCTGCAGCTGCCACATACAAATAACACATCCTAGAATGCCAGTCAGGAAGCTTAAGGGGAAGCTTAAGGAAAGCTTGTTCCAAAGCTACCTATTCCATCCCAGAGCCTCTCATTTAGTATAATACTAGAATCTTATAGAAAATCAAATCCATCCAGTAGAATGTTTTATCTTTGATAACAAGAGGATCTGAAATGAGGAAAATATTTCCTCTATGTCTCCATTTTCTCATCTGTAAAAAAGGAGATAATACAGTTGTTGTAACATTTATGAGATAATATATTTAATGCATGTCAGAGCAGACCTTAGGACCTAGTGAGTCTTCAGTAAATCTTAGCTATTATTAATAAATTTAATTAGGATTATGTTAATATAGTTATGTATTTCTAATTTCATTAATCATGTTCACCAACTCTTCTTGTATTTGGCAGTAGAGAGTCAGTTTAAAACCCATCACTTTCAAGAGAGCACTTTTCCAAATTATGTTTTATTAATAATATTTCACCTTTCTTTGCCGGATGTTTCCCCAGCTTGATTCAGGAACATTTGACTTTTATTTATATATATATATATATAATATATATATATATATATACACACGTATGTGTACATATGTGCATACATACATATAGATGTTGTATACATATATGCATGTATACATGTATGTATACACATATTTGTATATGTACTTATATAGTACATATATACTTATATATGTATGTATATATATACACATATATATAGCATAGCATGCTTTTCTCTTTGCAGCTTTGAGCTGCTGGCAAGCTCACTGATAAATTTGATAGTATTAAAATGAAGTGTCACCTCCATTTCTGGGCATCTTGCCTATTCATACTGCCAACAGTGTCCAACAAAGTCATAGAAACTTGACTTTAGATTCAAGCTACGTATTAAAATGAAAATGACTATAATAACTCATTCTAGTTGTGTTCCTTGAATTCTTACTTTTGCACACTAGTATAACAATAATGAGATAGTCTACAATTGTTATTTTTAAAAGAGTTTTATTTGTTAATCATTTTACTGCATGTTTGCTGGTGATAGTGATGGGTGAGCCTTTTGAATATTTTCAATCTCCAAGTAGGGGATTCTCATAATTGAAAAATAAACAAAATCCTTTAATATATTAATATATATGTAAGAGCAAAATGAATATACTTAAACTATATATAGGCAACTATGGAGTTATTAAACAATAATGATTTAATAATGTTTAATACTATTATTTTTGTTTATGGTTTTTAATCAGTTAATATTTGCCTATATATTTATCAACATCATTGTTCTTTTTTTGCATCATTAGTCTTGCAGGTAGGATGATTTTCATTTTCTCAAATGTTGCAGTATGAATACTATTCTATGACCTATATTTCATTACAGTAATTTTGTTTTTATTTGATTTAATCTACTGTTAGGCTCATCCATTGATTTCTTAATTTTATTTATTCAGATTTTTATTTGTGAATGCTCCATTAGTCAAATTTTGTATAATGTATTGTTCCATGGCAAAATTATCAATTTTGAACATAGTACATATGGTTAGTTTAAAACCTGTGTCTTACAACTATAATACCTGGGATCCCTGAGTGTCTATTTTTATTGCTTATTGTTCCTTTTAATTTGCATTAATCTTGACCAATAGTGGTGCTAATTTTCTCCATAAAATATTTGTTTCTTTGCTGGTAACTTCAGGATACACTAGCTCTATCATACCCATTACTTATGAGGAAACTAAGGAACAGAAAAGTCAAGTAACTTAGAATGTCATTCAGTAAGTGGAAGAGCAGTGGTAGTCTATTTCTTGCCCAGTGAAATGTATTTTCTTCTGTGTGAACTTCCTGTCTACCAAAGTGGGTAACTGCCATTCAAAATGGCCTCAGGTACTTATTTGTCAATCCAAGCAAGTGATACATCTGTGACTCTCATTGCTAACAATTAGACAATGTGGTGTGAGATATTTAATAAATTATAGACAGCAAGAATAGTGGTAATTTTTAACTTCATTAAAAGTCAGTATGCATCACAACCTTGTGCAATATTACTAGGAATTAGAGATTGCAGTATCTTATTTAAAGAACTGTGGGCTTTATCTTTAAAATGAAAATCCCTGCTTATTAAGCCAATGTGCAGGATTTGCCCTTCTAAGCATTAAAATACAAATACTGAGAAAATGTGTGTAAATTATTTTTGTATATACATGTGTGATAAACATTTGAAATCTATCTTGGAAACTATTATAGACCTTATTATCTCCAATTTATATCATGCAAAATTGAGCTCAATGAGTTTAGATAGCTTGCCATATTCACTCAGCTAGTAGGTGATGGGTTTAAATTCAATCTCTGTTCTGTTTCTCAAGATCTGATCTATTCATAATCTAATACTTCAGATTTGACAGTTGCAACATTAGATAATTATGTGTGTTTAAATGAGATACTGGAAATCTATGATAATATTTAACAAATCTTTTTTGACCAACAAGTGGTAGCCTAGTGAAGTGTATTATGGAGTTTCTTACTAAGTTGATTTTAATAGAGTTTAATTTAGTCGTTGAATTGAACACGTTTTTTTCCCCCATACTATAACATTTTGAGACTGTTTTTAATTTAAAGTCTTTTTCTCATAGGGATGTATATAAAATGCAGTTCTACTCATCAACCTCGCCACCCCCAAAGTTTTCCAGACAGAATGACTTTTCCAAATATAATAAGACCATTTATGATGTGCTGCTCCATTTGAGTGGAAAAATGCCACCTGGCATTAATTCAAGTCAATCTTTACCTGTAGATAACCATGAAAAAAGGGTAATTCAACTCCATTTGCAACATTCCTCACTTCTGGACTTTCTCAAGTAAGTGCCTGGATGTGCTCATATAAGCACGTAACTCTGGCTTGGATAGTTAGATAAATGAGCAGATAGATAGACTTTGATATTATTTTCCTTTTTAACCAAATATATACACACACACACACACACATATATATGTATGGTAATGTATATATATATCTCACACATTTTGAAAAATATATAATGCTTAATAGCCAATAAGCATTTTATGATGTATTGGATTTTTAATCTAATGCAATCATTCTTATACTTTATCATGCATCAAAATCACTGAGAGGGTCTGTTAAAACAACAGTTTACTGACCCTTACCCATTGAGTTTTTCAAAGTTAATTTTCATTTATAACAAGTTTCAAGGTGATTCGGATATTTCTGATCCATTACCTCATTTTGAAAATCCTGGCCTACAGCAAATATATAAATCCATTTAGCTAAAAAGGGATGAAACCAACAAGCTTTATTTCTCAGACTATTATTAGTATCATCTCAATTTATGGGTACTGTGGACTTTTAGTCTGCATATGTAAAGTCTTTTAATATTAAAATAGTAAGCAGGCGAAAGGAATTTTAAATGGTTGATGCAAAAGAAAGGAAAAATAATTGTCATAATATCTGTGTTCCTCTGCGAAGATTAAATGGCAAGTCGCCAAGAAATGGAAAAACAACGTACATTTACATTCTGAGAAGAGTACCGGTGAATTTACATTGCTTCTTTAGCCTGCGCTTGCAACATCCATGTACACTGAAACATCCCACATCCATAGGCAGTAATTTATTTAGCATTGAGTTGAACATATTATTACTCCCTCTTCCATGCTCCTATACAATTAAAATGGCATTTGTTACTTGTAATTATTTATGTAATATGGTTAATATATTTTTAGATATATTATTGTGATTTTCTCTTTTGCTTCTTTGTTTATGGAATCTGCTCCATAGTTGCTCAGAGATGTTCATCTGTCCTAGCAGGAATAGAGATGCAGGGCAAGAATACTCTTACAGCAGGAATACAAATTAAAGATTTGACATTCAGTTTTTTTATTTCCAAATCAGGAATTTTGAGTCCCTAGTGATACTATGTATTAAAACTTGGACATGTTACTTAAAATATTTTCTTTCAATACTTAGGCTCTCAATATCATGGTAATAAGGCAAGATTGGCTTGGTTCCTTGTGGATTACAAGGTAGCTAGAAGTTTCTAAATCGCTTAAAGTGACTGAATCAAGATCCAGACAGCTTGTCATGGCGGTTTCTGGGTTGGGATGTTAGAGGGACCCCACTGGAGAGGCCGAAGAGTGGCAGTTGTCTGGCCATGGTGCCACAATAGGAATGACAAATATATGAGGACTAGGGAGTGTCTGGTCAGTTACAGGAGACCTCTTGGTCCTTGACGGGTGTAAGGGCAGAGACAGAAGATCCCCATCTCAGACATCAGCAGCATATGCCCACATGACACAGACATTTCAGGCCGAGAAGAGGCACAGCAAAAAAAGAACAAGTATCCAGAAATGCAGTCACCGACCTTCACGTACAAATATAGGAGTCCCTCTCCCTATCTCGTGTAAGCCCAAATCCAGCATGGATGATCCTAATTCTGAGAGTTCTTATACAATGTGAGGAACCCTTCTATATAAAATAGCAAATGAAAAATATAAATATTAGATACATGGCTTTAGAAGGTAATCATGAAAGTTAAAAAACCTGAAGTTAAAACGGTATTTATTTGACAATGAGTCTACCTTTTCTCAGGTGCCATCTGGCATGGATAGGCGGGGGTGAAATTTTGACTGTTAATCACAAATAACAGAATTTCTGTAAAGAGATTCTTTGGATAGAAGACCTAAAGATACATGGAGGTGCAATTTTGCATTTTCTCTGTATCCTTCTGCACTCAATCTAGATGGGAGAATGAGAGCGGTTATATCGGTTAAGGAAATAACACAGCTGTGTGGAATTTTGTAAATCACTTTCAACTCCGCTGACTTATCCCTGAGTCAGTGAATCCCACAAATCTGTGAGCAACTTAAGGGCAGAAACCACATCTCATTCATCTGGAATTTCTAACACCCAGGATCACTGGGGAATGGGGCCGATGTTCATTACATATTTATTTTTTAACATTTTCTTTCACAGATATTTACCTTTTGAATTTGTGCGGTATAAGGAATAAAACATGGAAATTGCATTGCAGGACATTTATATAAGAATGAAGAAAATGCTGTGAAATGTAAAAAGTGGTAAAAGAAAGGGTGAAAAATTTGCATTCCAGGAAGTAGAGTGTAACAAATGAGAGGGTCAAGTTGCAGCAAACAACGTAAATTTTTTTTTCTCAGAGTTCTGGATGCTAGAAGTCCAAGATCAAGGTATTGTCAGGGTTGGTTTCTTCCGAGGCTTTTCTATTTGCTGGCAGATAAACTCTTCTTGCTGTGTCACGTGGTTTTTCCTCTGTGTGCCATTTCCCTGGTGTCTTTCTGTGTATTCAAATTTCATCTTCTTATAAAGACACAAGCCAAACTGGATTTGGTACCACTCTAATTACATCATTTTACGTTAGTTACCTTTTTAAAGACCCTAACTCCAAATACAGTCACATTCTGAAGTACTGAAATTTAGGGTTTCAAGTTTCAACATATGAACTTTGTGGAGGGGTATAATTTAGACCATGGCAATACCATGTGTGTTATATTATGAAACAATATTCTGTAATTGGATGTTATATTTTATAATAAATTTTGTATGGATATATTTGCAGTAATATATTTCTTGTCATTTGTGTCTGGTATGGACTGAATTGTGACCCATCCCAAATTCATATGTTGAAATCCTAACCCCCAATGTGATTTTATTTGGAGATAAGGCCTTTAAGGATGTTATTAAGGTTAAATGTAGGGCCCTAATCCAATAGGATGGATGTCCTTTAAAGAAGAGGAAGAGATGCCAGATCTCTCTCTCTTCTCTCTCTCTCTTTCTTATTATACAGAAAATGTTATGTGAGTACACAGTGGGCAGATGGCCATCTACAAGCCAGGAAAAGAGGCCTCACCTAAAACCAAATTTTTGGCACCTTGATCTTGAACTTACAGCATCCAGAATGGTGAAAGAATAAATGCGTTGTTTGAGCCACTTATCCTGTGGTATTTTCTTACGGCAGCTTGAGCTTACCAATATCATATCTAACATCCTTTGATATAATTTCACTTGTTTATAGTTATTATTTTATGATATAATTAATTTTCATTGAAAATAATAAAATTTTTAAAAATTTGTAATTTGTGTAGTATAAAACTAAAACAGATGCAGAATATCAACATCTTCTGCCATACATTGTAACTAAGAAGTAGACCATCAGAAGAATATAAAGCTATTATAACTCTTATTTTTAAATTCCTGAATTTTTAATGATGGCCATTCTAACTGGTGTGAGATGGTGTCTCATTGTGGTTTTGATTTGCATTTCTCTGATGGCCAGTAATGATGAGCATTTTTTCATGTGTTTTTTGGCTGCATAAATGTCTTCTTTTGAGAAGTGTCTGTTCATGTCCTTTGCCCACTTTTTGATGGGGTTGTTTGTTTTTTTCTTGTAAATTTGTTTGAGTTCATTGTAGATTCTGGATATTAGCCCTTTGTCAGATGAGTAGGTTGCGAAAATTTTCTCCCATTTTGTGGGTTGCCTGTTCACTCTGATGGTAGTTTCTTTTGCTGTGCTCTTTAGTTTAATGAGATCCCATTTGTCAATTTTGGCTTTTGTTGCCATTGCTTTTGGTGTTTTAGACATGAAGTCCTTGCCCATGCCTATGTCCTGAATGGTATTGCCTAGGTTTTCTTCTAGGGTTTTTATGGTTTTAGGTCTAACATGTAAGTCTTTAATCCATCCATTGAGTTTTTAAATAAATAGTTAATTCACCAAAATAAATACACTTAGAAAAAGCAACTCACATCTCCTTATATGTAAATTTGGTTCCACTTGTGATTTTCACTTTTATCCTTAAAAATTTTATATCCTGGGCTGTGTGCGGTGAATCACGCATGTAATCCCAGCACTTTGGGAGGCTGAGGCGAGTGGATCACACAAGGTCAGGAGTTTGAGACCAGCCTGGCCAACATGGTGAAACCCCGTCTCTACTAAAAACACAGAAAATTAGCTGAGCCCTGTGGTGGGCGCCAGTAATCCCAGCTACTCGGGAGGCTGAGGCAGGAGAATCACTTGAACCTGGGAGGCAGAGGTTGAGTGAGCCAAGATCGCACCACTGTACTCCAGCCTGGGCAACAAGAGCAAAACTCCATCTCAAAAAATAAAAAACCTGCACATTGTGCACATGTACCCTAAAACTTAAAGTACAATAAAAAAAAATACATGTATTTCGACTCAACTTTGTGTTTCATCTGCTGTGTTTTGAAAATTATAAGAAAACTAGATTAAAGCATGAAACTAAAATTGCCAACAAAAAAAATAAAAAAAGGAAAAAAGAAAATAAAAAATTAAAGTGCTATATCTTTCTCACTTATGCATGACCATTATAGTATCTTATTTAATGGAATTGCATCTAAGAATGAAAATATTTCAAAGAAACAATCCAAGAAGTAATCCTGGAAGGGTGCACTGAACTGGGTTGAAGGAACATGGCTTTTGAATCATGCAGATATAGGCTTATATTCCAACTCTTCTGTACTCCTGTGACCTTGCACAAGTTACTTCACCTGTTTTAGCTCTAAGTTCAATATGTAAAATTAAGGGTGATAATTCCATAACTAACTTGGTTGTTAGAAGAATTACATCAGGGAAATAACTAACGGATGCTAGGCTTAATATTGAAGTAGCAGAATAATCTGTACAACAAACCCCCATGATACAAGTTTGCCTATATAACAAACCTGCATATGTACTATTGAACTTAAAATTTAAATAAAAAAAGAATTAGAAATAATATAATGTGAATCACATGACGTATAGTAGATTGTTATTGTTATTGTTGTTAAATGAAATGAATTATGGCCTAAGGCTTTCACATGCTTAGATGTTTCCTTAAACTATTCCAATATAGTAACCACTAGTGACATACTGAAACTGATTCTTGTGATGTCACTATCACTGAAATGGAATATTTATTTTAAAAATCCATTTTATGAGTAATAAATGTCTTGTTGACATAAAAATGTCAGAAAGCCAGTATTTATCATTTATATCCTCATATTTATTAGATTGAATGGAAACTAAGTATTAATATTTAAATTTTAATAAGTTTATAATAGAAAGCACATAGTTTTTAATTTTACCACTTCCTACTTTTGGTCTTCAATAATTGATTCAATAAGGTAAGTGCTCTAATTCAGTAAGTCCAAAACGTGAATGCATTTTTTTTCGGAAAGTTAGTTTTACTCTGAAAATATAATAAATATTAACTGTGAGCAAAAGAAGGAGGCTTACATGCTTTAGTCAATCCTGATTGTATGTATATAATGGAAATCAAACAACTTTGTGACAGCATCATTAAACTCTATGGAACTTGCAATCGTCGTGTTATTCTTGTAGAATTCTTTTTGGCACAGCTCCCAGTAGTGTTGACATTAACATGGGTCATTTGTGTTATGACATTTTATGATGCGAGGATGCAGGTATGGAAGAATAATTTTGACATTAAAGCCACACCATTCAGATTTATTTGCTCTTTATCTGCAAATACGTGCCTATCAGGATATGTTGACTGTGATAAAATGACTTAACATTTAGAAAGTGACAGTATGGTTAATAAAATTGGGTCATTAATTCAAGATATGTGCATATGTTTCATCATGGAAATATATGTATTCGAATGCAAAATAATCATAAATGTTAGCTTCTCCATTTAAATTTGATAATACAGTAGGTAAGAACTTTTGTACACGTGAAATATCTACTCTGCAATCAATGAGCAACTTATGTTTAGGGATTAAGCTAGAATTTTTTAAGAAACAAATTTTTAGAGATTAAGTTTAGCATTTAATAACTAATTGCAGCTAATTATGTTTTGATCCACCCAATGCGAACTTGGAAAAAATATTCAAATAGAAAACCTAGTATGTAAAAGTTTAATCAAATCAATTAGGAAAGTCAGCTCTTTATAAAACTACTGACAAGATGTAAAATCTACTGATAAGACATAAAGGTAAATATTGTCTTATGCACTGATGAAGTTAGGCCTTGAGTAGATTCAAAATGAAAAGAATAAAACAAGTCTTCATAACAATCTCAGCCTTTAAAATGAAAAAAAAATGCATTTTTCTTGTCCTCAATTTTACCTAGGGTTTACTCTCTGGTGGACACTTTGGAATACTCCAATAAATAACACATAGGCTCCCTCCTCAAGAAGCTCCCATTTTAATGGTTCCCTGATATTTTCCTCCAGTTCTCAGTAACATTTGATAGAAGTGACCACGTACATACTGAAATTCTGTCTTGGCTTTGGGCACAAGAAAATATTCCAGTTTCTTCATATGTCTCTGAGTTGTAAGTTTTGTTTTACTCTTGAGGATTTCAACTTAGTGGAGACATCATCTCATTGCATTTCTACATAGGCTGTAGGTTGGCTAATCTTGCTGAGGAGTGGTGTTACGTAAAATTAGATCTTATTTAAATCTATACCAATTTGACTGTAATGAAGATTCACAGAAGTACTGTGCATGAGGACAGGAATTGTGTGAAAATCAAAAGAAAGGTTTCTGTTTTATTTCCCAACAAAGGAATTTATGTAGGCAGTATGATTTCTACTACTAACTTAGACTGACCCAGGGCCATGTCAGACTTAACTCTAGAACAGTGGACACTGCCTCCACCCAAGACCACCCAAGAAGAGTTCCCTTCCTCACTTCTATTTTCTCAGTCATCTGCACCATCTTCAAGGTTTGAGTTTTCAGAATTATCTTAAGCCTCCATTTTCCTTTTTCTTTTTCCAACTTCTCTGTAATCACAAGACTGCAAATTCTGAGGGTATTTCCAGAATTGAGAACTAGATGTAGGATTCTTTCCTATTAAATGTTTATTGGTGAGTGGTGTTCTAGGTTCACTAACTGAGTTAGACCTGAATATCTGAATCTCCATTAGGAAATATTTGCCACAAAATACTAGATTTCTACACAGTGGCTTTGATGGTGATGGACTTTCATATGAAGAGTTTGGATAAAATTATTTCAATGAATTTTACAATGAAAGAAGTATATATGAAAACATAAATGTGGTAAATTATATGCATATAAATATGTACATACATAGGCTTTTAAATGTATTAAATGATATAAATAAATATTTACTGCTTCAAATATGCTACCTCCAGAATACATAACCAGAGTCTACAATTTTTGGATATTCTCTTTAGAATAAATAGATAATGAATTACCTTACACAAGCTTTCTATTTAGGCATTTGTGGTTATAGGTACTCAATAAACATTGGATGACTAGTGATCTCTCTGTTAGAGATTTTATTGTATTCAAACATTTCCAGATATTTTATTCAATTTTATAATATTGTAACAGGAATAAAATAATTACTGCATTGACTACAAATCCAATTCATAAAACTCTTTATGTTTTGTTACCATGTAGGGATTGATGTAGCTGATTATAGGTCTAAGTTCTTTCTCATTTATCAAGTTCTCTAAAGAAAATATCACAGGCACATTTTAGAATTAAGGGAGGTTTTAAAAGTTAACTATATAACTTTAATTTTTTTTTTACATTTTATTTTAAATTTTGGGGGTATGTAGTATATGCATGAGATATTTTGATACAGGCATGCAATGCATAATAGTCTCATCACGGAAGATAGGGTATTAATCCCCTTATCCTTTGTGTTACAAATAATCTATGTATACCATCATTATTTTAAAATGAAAAATTAAATTATTATTGACCAGAGTCACTCTGTTGTGCTATCCAATATTACACTTTATTCATTAATTATAATGATTTTTCATATCCATTAATTATCCCCACTTCCCCCTCACCCCCTGACTACCCTTCCCAGCCTGTGGTAACTATCCTTCGATTCTCTATCTCCATGTCTTCAATTGTTTCGATTTTTAGATCCCACAAATAATTGAGAACATCTGACTCTGGTCTTTCTGTGCTTGGCTTATTTCACTTAATATAATTGCCTCCAGGTCAATACATATTCTTGCAATTGACTGAATCTTTTTCTTTTGATGGCTGAATAGTACTCCATTGTGTATTTGTATGACATTTTCTTTATTCAGCTTTTGATGGACCTATGGTAGCTTCCAAATCTTGGCTATTGTGAACAAACCTGCACAAATGTGGGAGTGAAGATATCTCTTCAAAATATTGATTTCCTTTCTTTTGGCTACATACCCAGCAAGGGATTGCTGGATTTTGAGGTAGTTCTGTTTTTGGTTTTCTGAGGAAACTCCAAACTTTTCTCTGGAATGGTTGTACTAATTTACATTACCACCACAGTGTGCAAAGCCTCCCTTTTCTCTATATCCTCAGCAGCATTTGTTACTGCCTGTCTTTTGGATAAATGTCATTTTAACTGGGATGAGATGATATCTCTTTATACTTTTGATTTGCATTTATCTGATGATCAATGATGTTAAGTATATTTTCTTGTGGCCATTTGCCATTTCTATGTTTTCTTTTGATAAATGCCTATTCAAATATTTTGCCCATTAAAAAATGAAATGAGATAAATAGAAAATACAAAAATGAAAAAATGAAACAAAAAATGGTGTGAGTTGATTGAAGGTAAAAAAAGAAACAAAATAAAAATAAAAATTTTAAAAAGAAGCAAATATTATGCCCATTTTAAAATTGGATTTTTAGATATTTTTCTACAGAGTTGTTTGAGCGCCTTATATATTCTGGTTATTAACCCTTGACAGATGGGTGGTATGCAAACATTTTGTCCCATTATAGGATTTGTCTATTTTCTTTGTTGATTGTTTCCTTTCCTGTGCAGAAGCCATGTATTCATTTATGCTTTAATTGCCTGTTCTTGTGGGATATTATTTAAGAAATCTTTGCCCAGACCTGTATCATTCAGAGTTTCCTTGAAGTTTTCTTGTAGTAGTTTCATAGTTTGAGGATATGGCTTTAAGCCTTTATTATATTTTGATTTTATTTTTGTATATGGTGGGAGACAGATGTCTAGTTTCATTCTTCTGCATATGGATATGCAGTTTTCCCAGTACCATTTATTGACAATACTGTCCTTTCCCCAGTGTATGTTCCTGGCACCTTTGTTGAAAATGAGTTCGTTGTAGGCGTGTGCATTTGATTTTGGTTTCTGTATTCTGTTCCATTGGTCAATGTGTATGTTTTTAGACCAGTAACATGCTGTTTTCGTTACTATGGCTCTGTAGTATAATTTGAAATCAGGTGAAGTGATTCCTCCAGTTTTGTTTTTTTTGTTTAAGATAGCTTTGGCTATTCTGGGTCTTTCGTGGTTCCATATAAATGTAAGGATTGTGTTTCTCTTTCTGTGTGGAATATCATTTGTATTTTGACAGAAATTGCATTGAATCTGTAAATTGCTTTGGGTAGCATAGACATCTTAATAATACTGATAATTCCAATTCATGAACATGGAATAGCTCTCCATTTTTTGATGTCCTCTTCAACATATTTCATCAGTGATTTATGGCTTTCTTTATAGAGATCTTTTACTTCTTTGGTTAAGTTAATTCCTTGGTACTTAATTTTATTTGTGGCTATTGTAAATGGGACTCCTGTTTTAAAATTTCTTGTTTTAGTTTTTTCACTGTTAGCATATAAAATGCTATTGAATTTTGTATGTTGATATTGTACCCTGCAACTTTACTGAATTTATTTATTATTTCTAATAGGTTTTTTTGTGGAGTCTTTAGGTTTTTCTAAATATAAGATCATATCATTTGCAAACAAGGATAATTTGACCTTTTTATTCTAATTTGTATGCTCATTATTTTTTATCTTGTCTAATTGCTCTAGCTGGGACTTCCTGTACTATGTTCAGTGACAGTGATGAAAGTGGGCATCCTTGTTGGTTGCAGATTTTACAGGAAAGGCTTTTAGTTTTTCCCCATTCAGTATGATACTAGCTGTGGGTCTGTCATACATGGATTTTATTCTTTTGAGGTATATTCCTTCTATATCCAGTTTTTTGAGAGTATTTTATCTTAAAATGATGTTAAATTTTATCAAATACTTTTTCACTATTGGTTGAAATTATCATGATTTTTGTCCTTTATTCTGTTGATGATGTGTTCCACTTGATTGATTGTATTATGTACATTGCATACATTAAACCATTCTTGCCTCACGGGGATAAATCTCACCTGGTCATGATTAATGATCTTTTTACTGTATTGCTGAATTTGGTTTGCTAATATTTTGTTGAGGATTTCTGCATCAATATTCATCAGGGATATTGGACTGTAGCATTCCTTTTTTATATTTCTTTGGTTTTGGCATTAGGGTAATAGTGGCCTCATATAATGATTTTGGAAGCATTCCCTCCTCCTCTATTTTATAAAATAGTTTGAGTAGGGTTGGTATTAGTTCTTCTTTAAATATTTGGTAGAATTCAGCAGTAAAGCCATTTGGTCCTGGGCTTTTTTTATTGGGTGACTCTTTCTTACGGTTGTGATCTTGTTATTTGTTATTGGTCTGTTCAGGTTTTGGATTTCTTCCTGTTACAGTCTTGGTCAGTTGTACGTGTCTAGGACTTTGTTCATTTCTTCTAGATTTTCCAATTTATTGGTCATAGTAGCTACTTGTGATCATTTGAATTTCTGCAGTATCAGTTGTAATGCCTTCTTTATCACCTCTGATTTTATTTATTGTATCTTCTTCCTTTTTATCTTAGTCTGGCTAAAGGTTTGTCAACTTTGTTTATCTTGTCAAAAAAGCAACCTTTGTTTATTGATTTATTTATTTCAATTTCATGTATTTCTGCTCTGATGTTGATCATTTCTTTCCTTCTACTACTTTGGTATTTCGCTTGCTCTTGCTTTTCTCCTTCCTTAAGATGGAACAGTAGGTTGTTAGTGTGAAGATTTTCTTCTTTTTGAAGTATGTACTTACAGCTATAAACTACCCTCTTAGTACTGCTTGTGGTATATTTGATAGGTTTTGATGTGTTGTGTTTCCAATATCATTTATCTCAAGAATTTTTTCAGTTTCCTTAATTTATTCATTGAACCACTGGTCATTCAGGAGCACATTTTTAAGCTTTCGCATATTTGTATAGTTTCCAAATATCTCTTCTTATTAATTTCTTGTTTTATTCCATTGTAGTCAGAAGATCCTTGATATAATTTTAAATTTTGAATGTTTTAAGACTTGTTTTGTGACCTAACATACGGTCTGTCCTTCAGAATGATCCATGTGCTGAGGAAAACAATAGGTATTCCATAGCCATTAGATGAAAACTTTTGGAAATATCTATTAGATCCATTAGTTCTATAGTGCAGATGAAGTCTGATGTTTCTTCATTTTCTGTTTGGAATATCTGTCAAATGCTGAAAGTGGGGTTGAACTCTCTAGCTATTATTATCTATTGGCCTATCTCACTCTTTACTTCTAATATTTGCTTTATATATCTGGGTGTTACAGCGTTTGGTGCAAATATATCTACAATTGTTATATCCTCTTGCTTAATTGAGCTTTTATCATTATATAATGACCTTCTTTGTCTCTTCTTATAGTTTTTGTATTGAAATCTACTTTTTTTGATACAAGTATGGCTACTCCTGCTTTTATTTTTTATTTCCGTTAGCATGGGATATCTTTTTCCATCCGTGTATGTTCAGTCTATGTGCATCTTGACAGGTGAAGTGTGTTTCTTGTGGCAACAGATCATGAGAACTTTTTTCATCCATTCAACCACTCTATATATTTTGATTTAATACTTTAGTCCATTTACATTCAATGCTATTATTGATAAGTAAGGATTTACTTCTGCCTTTTTAAAATTTCTTTTCTCATTGTTTTCTCTTCTTTCTTTTCTTCCTGTTTAACTTTAATGAGATGATTTTCTCTGGTAATGTGATTTTGCTTCTTGCTTTTTATTTTCTGTGTATCTGTCATATGTTTTGTGGTTTGCAGTTACCATGAGGCTTGCGAATAGTATCTTATAACCCTTATTTTAAGCTGATAACAACTTAACGCAGTTTGCATAAACAAGCAAACAAAAAAGAAACAAGTGAAAAGAAAACTAATAAAGACTCTACACCTAAACTTCAACCCCTTGCTTTTTAACTTTTGTTGTTTCTATTTATATCATATTGTACTCTATGGCTTTGTAGTTATTATTTTTGATTGGTCGATTATTTAGTCGTTCTATTTAAGATAAGAGTAGTTTACACACCACAGTTACAGTGTTGTAATAATCTGTGGGTTTTTTTGTGTACTTACTATTGCCTTTGAGTTTTGTACCTTCAGATAATTACTTATGGCTTATTATTGTCCATTTCCTTCTGTTTGAAGTATTCCTGTTGGCATGTCTTGTGTTGATGAAATCTCTCAACTACTGTTAGGGGTCTAGTAAAGTCTTTGTTACTTTTTCATATTTGAAGGATAATTTTACTAGATATTCTGTTTTAGTGTAAAAGTGTTTTTTGTTTTGTTTTTTTCTTCAGCACTTTAAATATGTCATACTACTCTCTCCTGGCCTGTAATGTTTCCACTAAAAAGCCTACTGCCAGACATATTGGAGGTCCATTATATGTTATTTATTTCTTTTCTGTTACTGCCTTTAGGATCATTTCTTAAAATTTTTTATCTTTGCGAGATTAGTTATTTAATGTGTTGAGGCAGCCTGCTTTGGGAGTTTTATTATTAAATGCCTTGAGGTAGTCTTCTGTGGGTTAACTCTACTTGATGTTCTAAAATTCATTCAGATATTGGATATTTGGATATTGATTTGGGATATTGATATATTTCTCTAGGTTTGGGAAGTTCTCTGCTATTATCTTTTGAATAAACTCATTTCCCCCAGCTCTTTCTCTACCTCCTCTGTAAGGCCAGTAACTCTTAGGTTTGCCCTTTTGGGGCCATCCTCTAGATCATGTAGGTGTGCTTCATTGTTTTTATTCTTTCTTTTTTTGTGTCCTCTATCTATTTTTAAATAGCCTGTCTTCAAGCTCACTTTTCTTCTGCTTAATCAATTCTGCTACTAAAAGACTGATCCATTCTTTAGTATGCCAATTGCATTTTTCAACTCCAGAATTCCTACTTGATTTTTTAAAATTATTTTAATCTCTTTGTTAAACTTATCTGATAGAATTCTGAATTCCTTCTCCACGTTATGTTGAATTTCTTTGAGTTTCCTCAACACAGCTATTTTGAATTCTCTCTCTGAAAGGTCACATGTCTCTGTTTTTCCAGGAATGGTCCTTGGTGCCCTATTTAGTTTATTTGGTGAGCTCATGTTTTCCTGTATCAACTTGATTCTTGGAAATGTGTATCTGTATATGGGCATTGAAGAGTTACAATTAGCAGGTGGCAAAGTCAGCCAGGCCTATATCTTTCCTTTATGGCTTAGAGTTCCCCCAGACCCCAGGTGGGTCCAGAGGTGCTGTTCAGAGCAAAGGACTGGAGTTTAAAAAAAACTAGAATTCCACCTGGTGTTATACTGTACTGTGGCTGAGCTGGCACTGAAACCATAGGAAACTTTCTTTTCACTTTTCCGTCCCCTTTCCAAAGGCAGAGAAGCTTCACCCAGGAGCCATTGCCACTCTGGCTAATTATATAACTTTTAAATTTGAAAAGTAAAATCTAGCATATATACAAATGTGACTTGAAATATTTAATTGATGGTCAATGCAAATCATATATAGAACATGTATATTATAATTTGAGTTTTTCTTTTTTAATTTTAGTGCTCAAGGAGGATGTATTTCACATGTCCTGCCAGAATTTTTGCTTGAACCAGAAGATTATAAGAGGTGGATTGAAATTATGGTAAGAAAATATAATTTCTTGGAACAAACCACACAGTTATTATTGTATGTACTGGTATTTGGCTTATGTTAGAATATTCTATGTCAGAGTCCTTGAGTTTTATATACAAAATACTATTAGGATAATATTTTTGGATAACCCATATGTTTTTGTACATTTGTCAAAAAATCTCTATGGAGTTCCTATGCAAAAATGATTACATGACTTTCTTAAATGTATAAATAATTACTACTTCGGAGAATTTATAAATGAAGACTAAGGTGGGGTTATGTAATTTTATTCTTAAACTTTTAGAATATATATTTTCCAAATAAAATACTGGTTTTATTTCACCACCATGTGCCACTTTTCTTTTTCATTTTCAGGGCAAAATAGAAATGAAACAAGAAATATATAGTTTTGTCATAATACATAGTTTACTTTCTGGTAACCTATTGAGAGGGGAGTGGTCTTTGAGGAGTCTGCAGGCTTTGAGGCAACTATGGTTGTAGGACTCTCACTGTGCTTGCCATGTGACATGAGTGGAGAACCAGGTGCCTGCCTGTTCTTTGGCAGTATGCTGAGGTCCTGTTGCCTTATCCAAAGGGTGTGATTCTTTCTTGGCTCAGCAATCAGAAGAACTTCATATCTTGTTTGGCCACCTATTCTACAGAGTGATCTAGTAGGTGCATTGAATGAATAAATCTACGATCTAAATAAGAGACTGCGTGCTCCTTAAAGTTACCTGTGTTGATATCTTCTGTTATTGGCACATGGCAAATTAGAGCTCTTGATTAAAGTATAGAAAAGGCATCCACTTGTTTTGAAAAAAAAAAAACTCATATGCTAAATTTGCCTTAAATTTTAATTAATGTTGTACTATTTTATTTCTTAAAGTCTTCCACTAATACAATGCCTGTGAGTTCCTGTACACCTAAGAAAAAATGTTCTATTGTTATAGAAATGTCTAAATTTGAAGCCTGGAGTAAACGGGCATGGACAGATGTATTTCTACAGATATACAAGGTAACATTTCCGCTATTGTTTGCTGCTTCTCTGTTGATTAATATAAATCATATATTAATTAAAGTATAGACAATGCTGCTATGAAAGATTCAAAAACACAGTGCCTTAAATGACAGATTTTTTTTTTATTGCTTTCTCATGGAACTGCTGAGATGTGAGAGGGTCAAAGCTTCTGGAGTATCTCTTTCCTCCTCAGTACTAGGCTTTCATGTAAGGGTCTGATTTCTCTGAAGGAAGAATTGCAGGTAAAGGAGTACTGGAGGCAAGGAGTTACCTTTTAAGGATGTGACCTGAAAAATATGTCTTTTTCATTTCAGATTTCATTAGGCAGAATTCAGTCATATAGTCACATCTAGCTGCAAAAAAAGTTGAGAAATACACTCTCTAGAATGAGTAGCTACAGGAATATTCTAGTACTAAAAGGGAGAATTAAAGAATGAGTACTGGTGAAAATTACTGTCTCCACATCTAATAAACAGTAGTCTCTTGCTATAAAACTACATTCACTAAGATTCATACAGCTATAGGCAAAAGCAGGTTTTTATGAGATTCTCAAACTTACTTCCTGCCAAATTGCATTTGTGGGTAGACTAACATAGCATAAATTATGCCTGTATACTCTATACCCCTATTGCATAAACAAGTCCTGGTTTCAGTCCTTGAATAATTCCCTAGGTTTTCAAATATAGCACTATAGGTCTTGTCCACTAGGACCAATGGAGGCTTATGTCTTCACACTTTGCAACCCCAGACGGGTGAGCTGTAAGACTGAGAGTTAGAACAAGGGAGGAATTGAATAGAATCAGGAATTAGCGACTCAAAGGAAAGGGCAAAATTGAGAGCTGAATAATGAGTAGTATGTGTAAGACTCTGTCAATATTTTAATATTAAATCCTCACAACTGAAATCCTCAATTTAGCCATGAAGAAACTGAGGCTCACAGGCACACATACTTTCTTTCAAGATCACATGAATTTGACCATATGCAACAATTTGATGCAGGTAATGCTTATTTCTTCCTTGTTGTTCTCTACTGGGGCCCAGGAGTCCAGGGCCCTCATGCTGCCCCCTGGCAGTCTGAAGTCTCCTTTGGAGTCAGCCACCCAGATCACCTTCTGGAGAGTTCCTTCTTCTGCATGATTCCTGACTGCTCCTCCTGTCTCCTCTTTTTCACCATCAACCTGAACTATCTTTTTTGCTGAATGTAAGAAGAGAATTCTTGTGTGAAAATTCATTTCATTGGTGACTGGTTGTTAATGCTGGAAATATGATCTTTGCACTGTTAGTCATATAGGGCCTACTCTTCTTCACCAGAAGCATGGTCTTGGGTTTGGTTTGATAATCAAAACTGTGAAATACAGTAGATTTTACATGGCAACATGTTAACTTAGTTTTAAGGAAGTACAAAGATAGTTATAACACAGAATGCACACCAACACCAAAGCCAAGAGCTGTGACTCAAAGCATAGCTTCCAGTGTCCCACTCACTTGTCACTCACGTCAGAAGTGGTTACAAGAAGTGGAATATGGTGGGCAAGGGCCATTTCAATACAGGAAAGCCTTCAAGTCTGAGAAATCTTTTCAGTTTTCTAGTCATGCAGCACCCTCAGAGTAATGAGCAATTCTCATTACTCAGTACAAACACTGACAGTGAGGTATGAATGCTTCATCTGGTACACTATCCTCATCTGGATTCTCAAGTAACTGGGATGTCCTATAAATGTATTGCTATACATTTCTTTAGTTAAGGGGTTTAAGGAGACTCCAAATAAGTGTTAAACATCAGGCATCTCTAAATCTAAAGGAAAGATCATACATAAACTGGCAATTGATTCTTTTCTTTGGGTCAACATAAGCCTAGTCAAGATGATTCTTCAGAACAAATCCAAAATATCTCATTAGTCTCAAAAATCCAGAGATTTTTATGGACAAGTAAAAATGAAAATTATGTTTTCTAAGCCAATTTGGTGAAAGAACACATAATTTAAAAAGTGGTCATTAATAAACCATCAGCCAAATATAATAGCAAGTTCATGTGAACTGAAAGTGCATATGATGGGGGGATAGCGCTCATATATGCAATGTATACTATTAGTAGTAGTTTTGTCATTGTTGTTTTGAAGTCTTTTAAATGTCCCACAGTGACATACTGGAATAGCACAGGACTATGTTCTATTTTGTGGCAATGTATTGACTTTAAAGGTGCTTACAGTTCTTGAACAAATCTTAACAAAATGAAAGATAATTCAAAACAATGTTTTCTGGGGGCTTGAAAGAAATTCCTGAGTGTGGATCACGAAATATCATTTACCCAAATTTCATCTTAGCTGGCACGGCTCACAGCACATTCTTGCCTCTGTAATTCTGACTCCGTTCCTTCAACTCATGCTTGGTGTGGTTTGCATGTTAACGGATAAATAGTAACACTTATTGCCCCAGGTGTATTTGGATTTGCAAGTGATGGAGTCTTGTACTTTGTGTACATTTTAATTCTTCACTTTATTTTTCTAGCAATTTATTTTCAGAGTATTTTACAAAACTATCATTCTGTGGTAAAGAGAAAATAAGTTTTTTTACCACCGACAATTTCAGAAACACTGCTGTAGAATTAAGCACTCAGTGTAATGGCTCTTCCAATACTAAACGTTACAACCATGCTCCATGTGGGTCCATCATTAAATCTGTATTCTTAGTCAAGGGTCACTTGCAGATCTTGTCTTATTTGCAGAGTAGAAGTGACAGATGACAGATGAATCCTGAGCCAGTTCAGGTCGTTAGTCCCAGACATATATCTCATCAGCTGTACTCAAGTAATTTATCATTTGGTATTTCCCAGAAAAAACAGATATTGATGGGGTCCTTTTCAGAGGCTTTAAATTGCATTTTTATAATACGTGAGATTTGAAATGTAGGACTTCTAGACCACGAAACTGCCAGAATGAAAGAAGGCAGTTCCATTAAACTTCTATACAAAATGCTAAAATGATGCAATTCACATATGTTCTTATAGTGGCGAACAAAAGAACAGTTTTGGATGCTCACAGGTATTTTAACAATTTGTATACTGTAGTTATTTGAAACACTGCATGGCATAAATATGCACTACTTAGAAAAAGAGCACTTTTTTCAGTTACTATTAACATGTACTTGACTGTAAGAGTACTTGTCTTAGGTTAGATTGCCCTAAAAGCAGACGCTGAGACAAGTATTTGAGCGCAAATCGTTTATTTCAG
>NW_022097034.1:0-143101 GCF_006542625.1 Nomascus leucogenys | reverse complement strand
AGTAAGGTTCAACTCTGCAATTTGAATGCACAGATCGGAAAAAAGTTTCACAGAATGCTTCTGTACAGTGTTTATTTGACGATAACCCTTGTTCCACTATAGGCCCCTTATCGCTCCGAAACCAATTTCAGTTTCTACAGAAAGAGAGTTTCAGAACTTCTCAATCAGAGGTAAGGATCCACTATGTTAGTTGAATACACAGATCAGAAAATAGTCTTGCAGAATGCTTCTGTGTAGTTTTTATTTGAAGATATTCCTTTTTCCACTATAGGCCCCTTAGCGCTCCGAATGTCCAATTGCAGTTTCTACAGAAAGAGAGTTTCAGAACTGCTCAATCAAAAGTAAGCTTCAACTCTGTTAGTTGAATGCACAGATCAGAAAGAAGATTCACAGAATGCTTCTGTGTAGTTTTTATTTGAACATATTCCTTTTTCCAGTATAGGCCCCTTAGCGCTTCGAATTTCCGCTCGCCGTATATACAGAAACGGTGTTTCAAAACTCTTCAATCAAAAGTCAGGTTGAACTCTGCTAGTTGAATGCACAGATCAGACAGTAGTTACGCAGAATGCTTCTGTGTAGTTTTTATTTGAAGATATTCCTTTTTCAAGTGTAGGACCCTTTGCGCTCCAAATGTCCGCTTGCAGTTTCTATAGAAAGAGTGTTTCAGAACTCCTCAATCAAAGTAAGGTTCAACTATGCTAGTTGAAAGCACAGATCAGAAAGTCTCAGAGAATCCTCCTGTGTAGTTTTCATTGGAACATATCCCTTTTTCCACTAAAGGAATGTTAGCGCTCCGAATATCTGCTTGCAGTTTCGAGAGAAAGAGTGTTTCAGAGCTGCTCAATCAGAAGTAAGTTTCATTTCTGCTAGTTGAATGCTCAGATCAGAAAGAAGTTTCGCAGAATGCTCCTGTGTAGTTTTTATTTGAAGATACTCCTTTTTCCACAATAGGCACCTTAGTGCTCCGAATGTCCGCTTGCGGTTTCTACAGAAAGACTGTTTCAAAACTCCTCAATGAAAAGTGTGGTTTGACTCTGATTGTTGAATGCACAGATCAGAAAGAAGTCTTGTAGAAGGCTTTTGTGTAGTTTTTATTTGAAGATATTCCTTTTTCCACTACAGGCCCCATAGCGCTCCGAATGTCCGCTTGCAGTTTCTGCAGAAAGAGAGTTTCAGAACCTCTCAATCAAAAGTAAGGTTCAACTCTGCTAGTTGAATGCACAGATGGGAAAGAAGTTTCGCAGAATCCTTCTGTGTAGTTTTTATTTGAAGATATTCCTTTTTCCACTACAGTCCCCTTAGCGCTCCAAATATCCACTTCCAGGTTCCTGAGAAGGAGTGTTTCAGAACTGCTCAATCAAAAGTAAGTTTCAACACTGCCAGTGAATGCACAGATCAGAAAGAAGTTTCCCAGAATGCTTCTGTGTAGTTTTATGTGAAGAAATTCCTTTTTCCACTACATTCCCCTTATCGCTCCGAATGTCTGCTTGCAGTTTCTACAGAAAGAGTGTTCCAGAACTGCACAATGAAAAGTAGGTTCAAATCTACTAGTTGAATGCAAAGATCTGAAAGAACTCTCACCGAATTGTTCTGTGTAGTATTTATTTGAAAATATTCTTTTTTGCACTATAGGCCCTTAGCGCTGCGAATGTCCACTTGCAGTTTGTACAGAAACAGAGTGTCAGAACTTCTCCATCAAAGGTAAGTTTCAACTCTCTTAGTTGAATGCACAGATCAGAAAGAAGTTTTGCCGAATGCTTTTGTGTAATTTTTATTTGAAGATATTCATTTTTCCACTATAGGCCTTAGTGCTGCGAAAGAACACTTCAGTTTCTACAGAAAGAGTGTTTCAGAACTGCTCAATCAAAAGTAAGTTTCAACTCTGCTGGTTCAATGCACAGATCAGAAGAAGTTCGCAGAATTATTCTGTGTAGTTTTTATTTGAAGATATTCTTTTTCCACTATATGCCTCTTAGCGCTCCAAATGTCCGCTAGCAGTTTCTACAGAAAGAGTGTTTCAGAACTGCTCAAACAAAAGTAAAGTTAAACTCTGCTACTTGAATGCACAGATCAGAAGAAGTTTCACAGAATGCTCCTTTGTAATTTTTATTTGAAGATATTTCTTATTCCATATAGGCCCTTAGCACTCTGAATGTCTGCTTGCATTTCCTACAGAAAGAGTGTTTCAAAACTCCTCAATCAAAAGTAAGGTACAACTCTGCTAGTTGAATGCAAAGATCAGAAAGAAGTTTTGCAGAATGCTTCTGCGTAGTTTTCATTTGAAGATATTCCTTTTTCCACTATAGGCCGTTAGCGCTCCGAGTGTTCGCTTGCAGTTTCTACAAAAAGTGTGTTTCAGAACTTCTCAATCAAAACTAAGGTTCAACTCTGTTAGTTGAATGCACAGATCTGAAAGAAGTTTCGCAGAATGCTTCTGTGTAGTTTTTATTTGAAGAATTCCTTTTTCCACTATTGGCCCCTTAGCGCTCTGAATTACTGCTTGTCGTTTCTACAGAAGAGTGTTTCTGAACTGCTCAATCGAAAGTAAGGTTCAACCCTGTTAGTTGAATGCACAGATCGAAAGAATTTCGCAGAATGCTTCTGTGTAGTTTTTATTTGAAGATATTCCTTTTTCCACTGTAGGCCCCTTAGCACTCTGAATGTCGCTTGCAGTTTTTACAGAAATAGAGTTTCAGAACTGCTCAATCCAAGTAAGGTCAACTATGCTAGTTGAATGTACAGACAGTAAGATGTTCCACAGAATGCTTCTGTGTAGTTTTATTTGAAGATATTCCTTTTTCCACTCTAGCCCTAAGCGTTCCGAATGTCTTCTTGCAGTTTCTACAGAAAGAGTGCTTCAGAACTGTGCAATCAAAGCACGGTTCAAATCTGCTAGTTGAATGCACAGATAAGAAAGAAGTTTTGCAGTATGTTTCTGCGTAGTTTTTATTTGAAGATATTTCTTTTTCCACTATAGGCCCGTTAGGCTCCGAATGTTTGCTCACAGTTTCTCCAGAAATTGTGTTTCAGAACTTTGTAATTAAAAGTAAGATTCAACTCTGTTATCTGAATGCACAGATCAGAAGGACGTTCGCAGAATGCTTCTGTGTAGTATTTATTTGAAGATATTCCTTTATGCACTATTTTCCCCTTAGCCCTCAGAATGTCTGCTTGTAGTTTCTACAAAGAGAGTTTCAGAACTTCTCAATCTACAGTAAGGTTCACCTCTGTTAGTGGAATGCACAGATCTGAAAAGTTTCGCAGAATGCTTCTGTGTAGTTTTCATTTGAAGATATTCCTTTTTCCACTATAGGCCCCTTGGGCTCTGAATTTCTTCTTGGCGTTTCTAAAGAAAGAGTGTTTCCCAACTGCTGAATCGAAAGTAAGGTTCAATTCTGTTAGTTGAATGCACAGATCAGAAAGAAGTTTAGCAGAATGCTTCTGTGTAGTTTTTATTTGAAGATATTCCTTTTTCCACTACAGGCCCCTTAGCGCTCTGAATGTCCGCTTGCAGTTTCTACAGAAAAAGACTTTCAGAATTTCTCAATCAAAAGTAAGGTTCAAATCTGTTCGTTAAATGCACACATCAGAAACAAGTTTCACAGAATGCTTCTGTGTACTTTTTGTTTGAAGATATTTTTTTCCACCGTAGGCCCCTTAGTTCACAGAATGTCCGCTTGCAATTTCTACACAAAGTGTGTGTCACAACTGCTCAATCAAATGTAAGGTTCAACTCTGCTAGTTGAATGCACAGAACAGAAAGAATTTTCCGAGAATGCTTCTGTGTATTTTTTATTTGAAGATATTCCTTTTTCCACTACAGGCTCATTAGTGCTCCGAATGTCCACTTGCAGTTTCTGCAGAAAGAGTGTTTCACAGCTTCTCAATCAAAAGTAAGCTTGAACTCTGTTATTTGAATGCACAGATCGGAAAGAAGTTTCGCAGAATGCTTCTTTGTAGTTTTTGTTTGAAGATATTCCTTTTTCCACTATTTGCCCTCTGGCAATCCGAATGTCCGCTTGCAGTTTCTACAGAAGAGAGTTTCAGAACTTCTCAATCAAAAGTACGGTTCAACTCTGCTAGTTGAATGCACAGATCAGGAAGAAGTTTCACAGAATTCTTCTGTGAATTTTAATTTGAAGATATTACTTTTTCCACCATTGGCCCCTTAGAACTCCGAATGTCCACTTGCATTTTCTACGGAAAGTGTGTTTCAGAACTGAACAATCAAAAGAAAGATTCAAGTCTGCTACTTGAATGCACAGATCAGAAAGAAGTTTCGCAGAATGCTTCTGTGTAGTTTTTAATTGAAGATATTCCTTTTTCCGCTGTAGGCCCCTTAACACTCCGAATGTCTGCTTGCATTTTCTACAAAAGAGAGTTTCAGAACTTCTCAATCAAAAGTACGGTTCAAATCTGTTAGTTGAATGCACAGATCAGAAAGAATTTTCGCAGAATGCTTCTGTGTAATTTTTATTTGAAGATATTCCTATTACCACTATAGGCCCTATGCGCTCCAAATGTCCACTTGCAGTCTCTACAGAAAGACTGTTTCTGGACTCTTCAATCAAAGTAAGGTTCACATCTGCTAGTTGAATGCACAGAACAGAAAGAAATTTCGCAGAATACTTCTGTGTAGTTTTTATCTGAAGATATTCCTCTTCCCGCTATAGGCTCCTTACTGCAGTGAGTATCCACTAGCAGGTTCTACAGAAAGAGTGTTTCAGAACTCTTCAATCAAATTAAGATTCAACTCTGCTAGTTGAATTCACAGATGAGGAAGAAGTTTCGCCGAATGCTTCATTGTACTTTTTATTTGAAGATATTCCTTTTTCCACTCTAGGCCCCTTAGCACTCCGAATGTTGCCTTACAGTTTCTACAGAAACAGTGTGTCAGAACTGCTCAATCAAAAGTAAGCTTCTACTTTGTTAGTTGAATGCACAGATCAGAACAAGTTTTGCAGAATGCTTCTGTGTAGTTTTTATTTGAAGATATTCCTTTTTCCACTATAGGCCACTCTGCCCTCTGAATATCTGCTTGCAGTTTCTACAGAAAGAGAGATTCAGAACTGCTCAAACAAAAGTAAGTTTCAACTCCGCTTGTTGAATGCACAGATCAGAAAGTAGTTTCGCAGAATGCTTCTGAGTAGTTTTTATTTGAAGATATTCCTTTTTCAACTATAGGCCCCTTAGCGCTCCGAATGTCTGCTTTCAGTTTCTGCAGAAAGAGTGTTTCAAAACTCATCAATCAAAGTATGGTTCAAATCTGCTAGTTGAATGCACAGATCAGAAAGAAGTTTCGCAGACTGCTTCTGTATAGTTTTATGTGAAGGTATTCCTTTTTCCACTATAGGCCTCTTAGCGCGCCGAATGTCCGCTTGCAGTTTTTACAAAAGAATGTTTCAACACTGCACAATCAAAAGTAAGGTTCAGCTCTGCTAGTTGAAGCACAGATCAGAAAAAAGTCTCGCAGAATGCTTCTGTGTAGTTTTTATTTGAAGATATTCCTTTTTCCACTGTAGGCCCCTTAGCACTCCGAATGTCTGCTTGCAGTTTATACAGAAAGAGAGTTTCAGAACTTCTCAATGAAAAGTAAGGTTCAACTCTGTTATTTGAATGCACAGATCAGATAGAAGTTTCACAGAATGCTTCTGTGTAGTTTTTATTTGAAGATATTACTTTTTCCACTATAGGCCTCTTAGCGCTCCGAATGTCCGCTTGCAGTTTCTGCAGAAAGAGTGTTTCAGAACATTTCAATCTAAAGTAAGGTTGAACTCTCTTAGTTGAAAGCACAGATCAGAAAGATGTTTCATAGAATGCTTCTGTGTATTTTTTATTTGAAGATATTATTTTTCCACTATAGGCTCCTTAGCACTCAGAATGTCTGCTTCCAGTTTCCACACAAAGGGAGTTTCTGAACTTCTCTATCAAAAGTAAGATTCAACTCTGTTAGTTGAATGTGCAGATCAGAAAGAAGTTTTGCAGAATGATTCTGTGTAGTTTTTATTAGAAGATATTCCTTTTTCCACTATTGGCCCCTTAGGGCTCCGAATGTCCACTTGCAGTTTCTACAGAAAGAGTGTTTCAAAAGTCCTCAATCAAAAGTAAGGTTCAACACTGCTGGTTGAATGCACAGATCAGAAAGAAGTTTCACAGAATGCTTCTGTGTAGTTTTTATTTGTAGATATTGCTTTTTCCACTATAGGCCTCTTAGCTCTCCGAATTTCTGCTTGCAATTTCCACCGAAAGAGAGTTTCAGAACTTCTCAATCAAAATTAACCCTCAAATCTGTTAGTCGAATGCACAGTTCAGAAAGAAGTTTCGCACAATGCTTCTGTGTAGCTTTTATTTGAAGATATTCCTTTTTCCACATAGGCCCCTTAGCGCTCTGAATGTCCGCTTGCAGTTTCTACAGAAAGAGTGTTTCAGAACTTCTCAATCAAAAGTAAGGTTTAACTCTGTTAGTTGAATGCACAGATCAGAAAGAAAATTCGCAGAATGCTTCTGTGTAGTTTTTATTTGAAGATATTCCTTTTTCCACTATATGCTCCGTAACCCTCCGAATGTCCACTTGCAATTTCAAAAGAAACAGATTTTCAGAACTTCTCAATCAATAGTAAGGTTCAACTCTGCTAGTTGAATTCACAGATCAGAAAGTAGTTTCGCAGAATGTTTCTGTGTAGTTTTTATTTGAAGATATTCCTTTATTCACTATAGGCCCCTTTGCGCTCCGAATGTCTGCTTGCCGTTTCTACAGAAAGAAAGTTTCAGAACATCTCAATCAAAAGAAAGGTTCAACTCTGCTAGTTGAATGCAGAGATCAGAAAGTTGTTTCACAGAATGCGTCTGTGTAGTTTTTATTTGAAGGTATTCCTTTTTCCACTCTAGGCCCCTTAGCGCTCCTAATATGCACTTCCAGTTTCTACAGAAAGAGTGTTTGAGAACTCCTCAATCAAAAGTAATGTTCAACTCTGCTACTTGAATGCACAGATCAGAAAGCAGTTTCACAGAATGCTTCTGTGCAGTTTTTATTTTAAGATATTCCTTTTTCCACTATAGGCCCTTAGCGCTCCGAATGTCCACTTGCAGTTTCTACAGAAAGAGTGCTTCAAAACTCCTCAATCAAAAGTAATGTTCAACTCTGCTAGTGGAATTCACAGATGTGAAAGGAGTCTCGCAGAATGCTTCTGTGTAGTTTTTATTTGAAGGTATTCCTTTTTCCACTACAGGCCCCTTAGCGCTCTGAATGTCTGCTTGCAGTTTCTACAGAAAGAGAGTATCAGAACTTCTCAATCAAATGTAAGGTTCAACTCTGTTAGTTGAATGCACAGATGACAAAAAAGTGTCACAGAATGCTTCTGTGTAGTTTTCATTTATGATGTTCCTTTTTCCACTATAGGCCACATAGCGCTCCAAATGTCCGCTTGCTGTTCCTACAGAAAGAGTGTTTCAGAACTGCTCTATCAAATGTAAGGTTCAACTGTGCTAGTTGAATGTACAGATCAGAAAGGAGTTTCACAGAACGCTTCTGTATAGTTTTTATTGAAGATATTCCTTTTTCCTCTGTTGGCCCCTTAGTGCTCCGAATGTCCGCTTGCAGTTTCTACTGAAAGAGTGTTTCAAAACTCGTCTATCAAAAGTAAGATTCAACTCCATTAGTTGAATGCACAGATCAGAAAGAAGTATAGCAGAATGCTTCTGTGTAATTTTTATTTGAAGATTTTCCTTTTTCCACTATAGGCCACTAGCGCTCGAATCTCCGCTTGCAGTTCCTACAGAAAGAGTGTTTCAGAACTGCTCTATCAAAAGTAAGGTCCTACTCTGTTAGTTGAATGCACAGATTGGAAAGAAGTTTCGCAAAATGCTTCTGTGTAATTTTTATTTGAAGATATTCTTTTTCCACTATAGTCCCCTTTGCGCTCCAAATGTCGCTTGCAGCTTCTACAGAAAGATCGTTTCACAACTGCACAATCAAAAGTAAGGTTCAACTCTGCTAGTTGAATGCACAGATCAGAAAGAAGTTTCGCAGAATGCTTCTGTGTAGTTTTTATTTGAAGATATTAATTTTCCCACTATTGCCCACTTACCGATCCGAATGTCCGCTTGCATTTTCTCCAGAAAGACTGTTTCAAAACTCCTCAATCAAAAGAAAGCTTCAACTCTGCTAGGTGAATGCACAGATCAGAAAGAAGTCTTGCAGAATGCTTCTGTGTAGTTTTTATTTGAAGTTTTTCCTTTTTCCACAATAGGGCCCATAGCGCTCCGAATGTCCGCTTGCAGTTTCTCCAGAAAGAAAGTTTCAGAACTTCTCAGTCAAAGGAAAAGTTGACCGCTGCTAGTTGAATGCACAGATCAGAAAGAAGTCTCACACAATGCTTCTGTGTAGTTTTTGTTTGTAGTTATTCCTTTTTCCACTAGAGGACCCATAACGCTCCGAATGTCCAATTGCAGTTTCTCCAGAAAGACAGTTTCAGAACTTCTCAATCAAAAGAACTTTTCAACTCTGTTAGTTGAATGCACAGATCAGAAAGTAGTTTCGCAGTATGCTTCTGTGTAGTTTTTCGTTGAAGATATTCCTTTTTCCACTATAGGCCCCATAGCGCTCCGAATGTCCGCTTGCAGTTTATACAGAAAGAGAGTTTCAGAACTTCTCAATCAAAAGTAAGGTTCAACTCTGTTAGTTGAATGCACAGATCAGAAAGAAGTTTCGCAGAATGCTTCTGTGTAGTTTTTATTTGAAGATTTTCCTTTTTCCACTACAGGCCTCTTAGCGCTCCGAATGTCCGCTTGCAGTTTCTGCAGAAAGAGTGTTTCAGAACATTTCAATCTAAAGTAAGGTTGAACTCTGTTGGTTGAAAGCACAGATCAGAAAGATGTTTCATAGAATGCTTCTGTGTATTTTTTATTTGAAGATATTACTTTTTCCACTACAGGCACATTAGCGCTCCGAATGTCCACTTGCAGTTTGTACAGAAAGAGTGTTTCAGACCTTCTCAATCAAAAGTAAGCTTCAACTCTGTTATTTGAATGTACAGATTAGAAAGAAGTTTTGCAGAATGCTTCTGTGTAGTTTTTATTTGAAGATATTCCTTTTTCCACTTTAGCCCCTTAGCACTCTTAATGTCCGCCTGCAGTTTTTACAGAAATAGTGTTTCAGAACTGCTCAATCCAAAGTAAGGTTCAACTCTGCTAGTTGAATGCACAGATCAGAAAGATGTTTCGTCTGAATGCACTGATCAGAAAGAAGTTTCGCAGAATGCTTCTGTGTAGTTTTTATTTGAAGATATTCCTTTTTGCACTATTTTCCCCTTAGCGCTCCGAATGTCTGCTTGCAGTTTCTACAAAAGAGAGTTTCAGAACTTCTCAATCTAAAGTAAGGTTCAACTCTGTTAGTTGAATGCACAGATCTGAAAAAAGTTTCGCAGAATGCTTCTGTGTAGTTTTGATTTGAAGATATTCCTTTTTCCCCTATAGGCCGCTTAGCACGCTGAATTTCTGCTTGCCGTTTCTACAGAAAGAGTGTTTCCGAAGTGCTCAATCGAAAGTAAGGTTCAACTCTGTTAGTTTAATGCACAGATCAGAAAGTAGTTTCGCAGAATGCTTCTGTGTTGTTTTTATTTGAAGGTATTCCTTTTTCCACTATAGGCCCCTTAGCGTTCTGAATGTCCGCTTGCAGTTTCTACAGAAAAAGACTTTCAGAATTTCTCAATCAAAAGTAATGTTCAAATCTGTTAGTTGAATGCACACATCAGAAACAAGTTTCACAGAATGCTTATGTGTACTTTTTGTTTGAGGATATTCCTTTTTCCACCATAGGCCCCTTAGCGCACAGAATGTCCGCTGGCAATTTCTACAAAATGTGTGTGTCACAACTACTCAATCAAATGTAAGGTTCAACTCTGCTAGTTGAATGCACAGAATAGAAAGAAGTTTCGCAGAATGCTTCTCTGTATTTTTTATTTGAAGATATTCCTTTTTCCACTACAGGCACATTAGCGCTCCGAATGTCCACCTGCAGTTTCTACAGAAAGAGTGTTTCAGAGCTTCTCAATCAACAGTAAGCTTCAACTATGTTATTTGAATGCACAGATCAGAAAGAAGTTTCGCAGTATGCTTCTTTGTAGTTTTTATTTTAAGATATTCCTTTTTCCACTATTTGCCCTTTGGCGCTCCGAATGTCCGCTTGCAGTTTCTACAGAAAGAGAGTTTCGGAACTTCTCAATCAAAAGTAAGTTTCAAATCTGTTAGTTGAATGCACAGATCAGAAAGTAGTTTCTCAGAATGCTTCTGTGTAATTTTTATTTGAAGATATTCCTTTTTCTACTATAGGCCTCTTAGCGATCCGAATTTCCGCTTTCAGTTTCTACAGAAAGAGTGTTTCAAAACTCCTCCTTCTAAAGTAAGGTTCAACTCTGCTAGTTGAATGCACAGATCAGAAAAAGTCTTGCAGAATGCTGCTGTGTAGTTTTTATTTGAAGATAATCCTTTTTCCTCTATAGGCCACTTAGCGTTCCTAATGTCCGCTTGCAGTTTCTACAGAAAGAAAGTATCAGAACTTCTCAAAAGTAAGGTTCAACCCTGTTAGTTGAATCCATGGATCAGAAAGAAGTTTCGCAGAATGCTTCTGTGTAGTTTTTATTTGAAGATATTTCTTTTTCCACTATAGGCCCCTTAGCGCTCCGAATGTCTGCTTGCCGTTTCTTCAGAAAGAGTGTTTCAGAACTGCTCAATCAAAAGTAAGGTTCAACTCTGTGAGTTGAATGCACACATCAGAAAGCAGTCTCGCAGAATGCTTCTGTGTAGTTTTTATTTTAAGATATTCCTTTTTCCACTCTAGGCCCCTTAGCGCTTTGAATGTCTGCTTGCAGTTTCAACAGAAAGAGTGTTTCAAAAGTCCTCAATCTAAAGTAAGCTTCAGCTCTGCTAGTTGAATGCAGAGATCAGAATGTAGTCTGGCAGAATGCTTCTGTGTAGTTTTTATTTGAAGATATTCCTTTTTCCACCAGAGGCCCATTAGCGCTCTGTATGGCCACTTGCACTTTCTACAGAAAGAGAGTTTCATAACTGCTCAATCAAAAGAAAAGTCCAACTCTGCTAGTTGAATACACAGATGAGAAAAAAAGTTTCACAGAATGCTTCTGTGTAGTTTTTATTCAATGATATTCCTTTTTCCACTATTGGCCCCTTAGCCCTCCGAATGTCCACTTGCAGTTTCTACAGAAAGTGTGTTTCAAAGCTCCTCAATCAAAACTACGGTTCAAGTCTGCTAGTTGAATGCACAGATCAGAAAGAAGTTTCGCAGAATGCTTCTGTGTAGCTTGTATTTGATTATATTCCTTTTTCCACTATAGGCCCCTTAGCATTCCGTATATCTGCTTGCAGTTTCTATAGAAAGAGTGTTTCAGAAATACTCAGTCAAAAGTAAGGTTCAACTCTGCTCGTTGAATGCACAGATCAGAAAGAAGTTTCACAGAATGCTTCTGTGTAGTTTTTATTTGAAGTTATTCCTTTTTCCACTATTGGCCCCTTAGCGCTCCGAATGTCCGCTTGAAGTTTCTACAGAAAGAGAGTTTCAGAACTTCTCAATCAAAAGTAAGATTCAACTCTGTTAGTTGAATGCACTGATTAGAAAGAAGTTGCACAGAATGCTTTTGTGTAGTTTTTATTTTAAGACATTCCTTTTTCCACTATAGGCCCTTTAGCGCTCCGAATGTCCAATTGCACTTTCTACAGAAAGACATTTTCATAACTGCTCAATCAAAAGTAAAGTTCAGGATGGCTGAATAGGAACAGCTCCAGTCTCAAGCTCCCATCCCCAGGGACGCACAAGACGGGTGATTTCTGCATTTCTGCTTGAGGTACCGGTTTCATCTCACCAGGGAATGCCTAACAGTGGGTGCAGGACACTAGGTGAAGCACACTGTGCACGAGCGGAAGCAGGGTGAGGCATTGCCTCACTCGGCAATTGCGAGGGGTCGGGTAGTTCCTTTCCTAGTCAAAGAAAAGGGAAACCGACGGCACCTGGTATATTGGGTGTTTCCCATCCTAATACTGTGCTTTTCCAACGGGCCTGGAAAACGGCACACTAGGAGATTGTGTCCCGCACCTGGCTCGGAGGGTCCTATGATCACGGAGTCTCACTGATTGCTAGCACAGCAGTCCGAGATCAAGCTGCAAGGCGGCAGCGAGGCTGTGGGAGGAGCGCCCACTTTTGCCCAGTATTGCTTATGTAAACAAAGCAGCCAGGAAGCTCGATCTGGGTGGAGCCCACCACAGCTCAAGGAGGCCTGCCTGCCTCTGTAGGCTCCACCTCTGAGGGCAGGGCACAGACAAACAAAAACTCAGCAAGAAACTCCACAGACTTAAATGTCCCTGTCTGACTGACAGCTTTGAAGAGAGTAGTGGTTCTCCCAGCATGCTGCTGGAGATCTGAGAACGGACATACTGCCTCCTAAAGTGGGTCCCTCACCCCTGAGCAGCCTAAGTAGGAGGCACCCCCCCAGTAGGGACAGACTGACACCTCATTCAGCCGGGTACTCCTCTGAGACAAAACTTTCAGAGGAACTATCAGACAGCTGAATTTGTGGTGTCACGAAAATCTGCTGTTCTGCAGCCACCGCTGCTGACACCCAGCCAAACAGGGTCTGGAGTAGACCTCTAGTAAACTCCAACAGACCTGCAGCTGAGGGTCCTGTCTGGTAGAAGGAAAACTAACAAACAGAAAGGACATCCACACCAAAAACCCATCTGTACATCACCATCATCAAAGACAAAAAGTAGATAAAACCACAAAGATGGGGAAAAAACAGAGCAAAAATACTGGAAACTCTAAAAACAGAGCACCTCTCCTCCTCCAAAGGAATGCAGTTCCTCACCAGCAACGGAACAAAGCTGGATTGAGGATGACTTTGACGAGTTGAGAGAAGAAGGCTTCAGACGATCAAACTACTCTTAGCTACGAGAGGAAATTCAAAACATTAGCAAAGAAGTTGAAACTTTGAAAAAAAATTAGAAGAATGGATAACTAGAATAACCAATGCAGAGAAGGGCTTAAAGGAGCTGATGGAGCTGAAAGCCAAGTGTTGAGAACTACGCGAAGATTGCAGAAGCCTCAGTAGCAGATGCAATCAACTGGAAGAAATGGTATTGCTGATGGAAGATGAAATGAATGAAATGAAGCGAGAAGGGAAGTTTAGAGAAAAAAGAATAAAAAGAAATGAACAAAGCCTCCAAGAAATTTGGGACTATGTGAAAAGACCAAACCTACGTCTGATTGGTGTACCTGAAAATGATGGGGAGAATGGAACCAAGTTGGAAAACACTCTGCAAGATATTATCCAGGAGAACTTCCCCAATCTAGCAAGGCAGGCCAGCATTCAGATTCAGGAAATACAGAGAACGCCACAAAGATACTCCTCGAGAAGAGCAACTCCAAGACACATAATTGTCAGATTCACCAAAGTTGAAATGAAGGAAACAATGTTAAGGACAGCCAGAGAGAAAGGTCGGGTTACCCACAAAGGGAAGACGATCAGACTAACAGCTGATCTCTCAGCAGAAACTCTACAAGCCAGAATAGTGTGGGGGCCAATATTCAACATTCTTAAAGAAAAGAATTTTCAACCCAGAATTTCCTATCCCGCCGAACTAAGCTTCATAAGTGAAGGAGAAATAAAATACTTTACAGACAAGCAAACGCTGAGTGATTTTGTCACCACCAGGCCTGCCCTAAAAGAGCTCCTGAAGGAAGCAGTAAACATGGAAAGGAACAACCGGTACCAGCCACTGCAAAAACACGCCAAATTATAAAGACCATCGAGGCTAAGAAGAAACTATAGCAACTAACGAGGAAAATAACCAACTAACATCATAATGACAGGATCAGATTCACACATAACAATATTAAGGTTAAATGTAAAGGGGCTAAATGCTCCAATAAAAGACACAGACTGGCAAACTGGATAAGGAGTCAGGACCCATCAGTGTGCTGTATTCAGGAAACCCATCTCACGTGCAGAGACACACATAGACTCAAAATAAAGGGATGGAGGAAGATCTATCAAGCAACTGGAAAACAAAAAAGGCAGGGGTTGCAATCCTAGTCTCTGATAAAATAGACTTTAAACCAACAAAGATCAAAAGAGACAAAGAAGGCCCTTACATAATGGTAAAGGGATCAATTCAACAAGAAGAGCTAACTATCCTAAATATATATGCACCCAACACAGGAGCACCCAGATTCATAAAGCAAGTCCTCAGTGACCTACAAAGGGACTTAAACTCCCACACAATAATAATGGGAGATTTTAACACCCCACTGTCAACATTAGACAGATCAACAAGACAGAAAGTTAACAAGGATATCCAGGAATTGAACTCAGCTCTACATAAAGTGGACCTAAGAGACATCTACAGAACTCTCCACCCCAAGTCAACAGAATATATTTTTTTTTCAGCACCACACCACACCTATTACAAAATTGACCACATAGTTGGAAGTAAAGATCTCCTCGGCAAATGCAAAAGAACAGAAATTATAACAAACTGTCTCTCAGACCACAGTGCAATCAAACTAGAACTCAGGATTAAGAAACTCACTCAAAACCGCTCAGCTACATGGAAACTGAACAACCTGCTCCTGAATGACTATTGGGTATATAATGAAATGAAGGCAGAAATAAAGATGTTCTTTGAAACCAACGAGAACAAAGACAAAACATACCAGAATCTCTGGGACAGGTTCAAAGCAATGTGTAGAAGAAAATTTATAGCACTAAATGCCCACAAGAGAAAGCACGAAAGATCCAAAATTGACACCCTAACATCACAATTAAAAGAACTAGAAAAGCAAGAGCAAACACATTCAAAAGCTAACAGAAGGCTAGAAATAACTAAAATCAGAGCAGAACTGAAGGAAATAGAGACACAAAAAACCCTTCAAAAAATTAATGAATCCAGGAGCTGGTTTTTTGAAAGGATCAACAAAATTGATGGACCGCTAGCAAGACTAATAAAGAAGAAAAGAGAGAAGAATCAAATAGATGCAATAAAAAACGAAAAAGGGGATATCACCACCGATCCCACAGAAATACAATCTGCCATCAGAGAATACTACAAACACCTCTATGCAAATAAACTAGAAAATCTAGAAGAAATGGATAAATTCCTTGACAAATACACCCTCCCAAGACCCCAGGAAGAAGTTGAATCTCTGAATAGACCAATAACAGGTTCTGAAATTGTGGCAATAATCAATAGCTTACCAACCAAAAAGAGTCCAGGACCTGAAGGATTCACAGCTGAATTCTACCAGAGGTACAAGGAGGAACTGGTACCATTCCTTCTGAAACTATTCCAAATGATAGAAAAAGAGAGAATCCTCCCTAACACATTTTATGAAGCCAGCATCGTCCTGATACCAAAGCCTGGCAGAGACATAACCACAAAAGAGAATTTCAGACCAATATCCTTGATGAACATTGATGCAAAAATCCTCAACAAAATACTGGCAAACTGAATCCAGCAGCACATCAAAAAGCTTCTCCACCATAATCAAGTGGGCTTCATCCCTGGGATGCAAGGCTGGTTCAACATACACAAATCAATAAATGTAATCCAGCATATAAACAGAACCAAAGACAAAAACCACATGATTATCTCAATAGATGCAGAAAAGGCTTTGACAAAATTCAACAACCCTTCATGCTAAAAACTCTCAACAAATTAGGTATTGATGGGACGTATCTCAAAATAATAAGAGCTATCTACGACAAACCCACAGCCAATATCATACTGAATGGGCAAAAATTGGAAGCATTCCTTCTGAAAACTGGCACAAGACAGGGATGCCCTCTCTCACCGCTCCTATTCAACATAGTGCTGGAAGTTCTGGCCAGAGCAATCAGGCAGGAGAAGGAAATAAAGGGTATTCAATTAGGAAAAGAGGAAGTCAAATTGTCCCTGTTTGCAGATGACATGATTGTATATCTAGAAAACTCCATTGTCTCAGCCCAAAATCTCCTTAACTGATTAGCAACTTCAGCAAAGTCTCAGGATACAAAATTAATGTACAAAAATCACAAGCATTCTTGTACACCAATGACAGACAGAGAGCCAAATCATGAGTGAACTCCCATTCAAAATTGCTTCAAAGAGAATAAAATACCTAGGAATCCAACTTACAAAGGATGTGAAGGACCTCTTCAAGGAGAACTACAAACCACTGCTCAATGAAATAAAAGAGGATACAAACAAATGGAAGAACATTCCATGCTCATGGGTTGGAAGAATCAATATCATGAAAATGGCCATACTGCCCAAGGTAATTTATAGATTCAATGCCATCCCCATCAAGCTACCAATGACTTTCTTCACAGAATTGGCAAAATCTACTTTCAAGTTCATATGGAACCAAAAAAGAGCCCGCATCGCCAAGTCAATCCTAAGCCAAAAGAACAAAGCTGGAGGCATCACGCTACCTGACTTTAAACTATACTACAAGGCTACAGTAACCAAAACAGCATGGTACTGGTACCACAACGGAGACATAGATCAACGGAACAGAACAGAGCCCTCAGAAATGATGCGGCATATCTACAACTATCAGATCTTTGACAAACCTGACAAAAACAAGAAATGGGGAAAGGATTCCCTATTTAATAAATGGTGCTGGGAAAACTGGCTAGCCATATGTAGAAAGCTGAAACTGGATCTCTTCCTTACGCCTTATACAAAAATTAATTCAAGATCGATTAAAGACTTATATGTTAGACCTAAAACCATTAAAATCCTACAAGAAAACCTAGGCAATACCATTCAGGACATAGGCATGGGAAAGGACTTCATGTCTAAAACACCAAAAGCAATGGCAACAATAGCCAAAATTGACAAATGGGATCTCATTAAACTAAAGAGCTTCTGCACAGCAAAAGAAACTACCATCAGAGTGAACAGGCAACCTACAGAATGGGAGAAAATTTTTGCAACCTACACATCTGACAAAGGGCTAATATCCAGAATCTACAATGAACTCAAACAAATTTACAAGAAAAAAACAAACAACCCCATCAAAAAGTGGGCAAAGGACATGAACAGACACTTCTCAAAAGCAAACACATGAAAAAATGCTCATCATCACTGGCCACCAGAGAAATGCAAACCAAAACCACAGTGAGATACCATCCCACACCAGTTAGAATGGCCATCCTTAAAAAATCAGGAAACAACAGGTGCTGGAGAGGATGTGGAGAAATAGGAATATTTTTGCACTGTTGGTGGGACTGTAAACTAGTTCAACCATTGTGGAAGTCAGTGTGGCGATTCCTCAAGGATCTCAAACTAAAAATACCATTTGACCCAGCCATCCCATTACTGGGTATATACCCAAAGGACTATAAATCATGCTGCTATAAAGACACATGCAGACGTATGTTTATTGCAGCACTATTCACAATAGCAAAGAGTTGGAACCAACCCAAATGTCCAACAACAATAGACTGGATTAAGAAAATGTGGCACATATACACCATGGAATACTGTGCAGCCATATAAAATGATGAGTACGTGTCCTTTGTAGGGACATGGATGAAACTGGAAAACATCATTCTCAGTAAACTATCGCAAGGACAAAAACCAAACACCGCATATTCTCACTCATAGGTGGGATTTGAAGAATGAGAACTCATGGACACAGGAAGGGGAACATCACACTCTGGGGACTGCTAGGGGCGGGAGAAGGGGGGAGGGACAGCATTAGGAGATACACCTAATGCTAAATGACGAGTTGATGGGTGCAGGAAATCAACATGGCACATGGATACATGTGTAACAAACCTGCACATTGTGCACATGTACCCTAAAACCCTAAAGTATAATAAAAAAATATATACATATATATATATATATATATATAAAAGTAAGGTTCAACTCTCCTAGTTGAATACACAGATGAGAAAGAAGTTTCGCAGAATGCTTCTGTGTAGTTTTTATTTGAAGATATTCCTTTTTCCACTATAGGCCCATTAGCGCTCCGAATATCCACTTGCAATTTCTACAGAAAGAGAGTTTCATAACTGGTCAATGAAAAGTAAGGTTCAACTCTGCTAGTTGAATACACAGATGAGAAAGAAGTTTGGCAGAATGCTTCTGTGTAGTTTTTATTTGAAGATAATCCTTTTTCCACTATTGGCCCCTTAGCCCTCCGAATGTCCAATTGCAGCTTCTACAGAAAGAGTGTTTCAAAACTCATGAGTCAAAAGTAAGGTTCAAGTATGCTAGTTGAATGCACAGATCAGAAAGAAGTTTTGCAGAATGCTTCTGTGTAGTTTTTATTTGAAGATATTCCATTTTCCACTATAGGCCCATTAGCGATCCGAATGTCTGCTTGCAGTTTCTACAAAAAGAGTGTTTCAAAACTCCTCCACCTAAAGGAAGGTTCAACTCTGCTAGTTGAATGCACAGATAAGAAAGAAGTTTCACAGAATGCTTCTGTGTAGTTTTTATTTGAAGATATTCCTTTTCCCACTAGAAGCCCCATAGCGCTACGAATGTCCGCTTGCAGTTTCTACAGAAAGAGTGTTTCGAAACTCCTCAATCAAAAGTAAGGTTCAACTCTGCTAGTTGAATGCACAGATCCAAAAGAAGTCTCGCAGAATGATTCTGTGTAGTTTTTATTTGAAGATATTCCTTTTTCCACTATGGGTCACATAGCTCCCCGAATGTCCAATTGCAGTTTCTACAGACGGAGTGTTTCAGAACTGCTTCATGAAAAGCAAGGTTCAAATCTGCTAGTTGAATGCACAGATGAGAAAGAAGTTTCGCAGAATGCTTCGGTGTAGTATTTACCTGAAGATATTTCTTTTTCCACTATATTCCCCTTAGTGATCCGAATGTCCACTGGCAGTTTCTACAGAAAGAGTGTTTCAGAACTACTCAATCAAAAGTAAGGTTCAACTCTACTAGTTGAATGCACAGATGAGAAGGAAGTTTCGCAGAAAGCTTCTGCGTAGTTTTAATTTGAAGATAATCCTTTTTCCACAAGAGGCCCATTAGCGTTCTGAATGCTGCTGGCAGCTTCTACAGAAAGAGTGTTTCAGAACTGCACAATCAAAAGTAAGCTTCCACTCTGCTAGTTGAATGCACAGATCAGAAAGAAGTTTCGGAGAATGCTTCTATGTAGTTTTTATTTAAAGATATTCCTTTTTTCACTAAAGGACCCTTAACACTCAGAATTTCCGCTTACAGGTTCTACAGAAAGAGAGTTTCAGATCTGCTCAATCAAAAGTAAGTTTCAACTCTGGTAGTTGAATGCACAGATCAGAAAGAAGTTTCGCTGAATGCTTCTGTGTAGTTTTTATTTGATGATACTCATTTTTCCAGTATAGGCGCCTTAGCTCTCCGAATGTCTACTTGCAGTTTCTGCAGAAGGAGTGTTTCAGAACTCCTCAATCAAAAGTAAGGTTCAACTCTGCTAGTTGAATGCGCAGATCAGAAAGAAGTTTGGCAGAATGCTTCTTTGTAGTTTTTATTTGAACATATTCCTTTTTCCACTATTGGCCCCTTAGCGCTCCGAATGTCCACTTGCAGTTTCTACAGAAAGTGTGTTTCAAAACTCCTCAATCAAAAGAAATGTTCAACTCTGCGAGTTGAATGCACAGATCAGAAAGAAGTTTCACTGAATGATTCTGTGTAGTTTTTTCTTGAAGGTGTTCCCTTTTTCACTGTAGGCCTCTTAGCGCTCCGAATGTCAGCTTGCAGTTTCTACAGAAAGAGAGTTTCAGAACTACTCAATCAAAAGTAAAGTTCAACACTGTTAGTTGAATGCACAGATTGGAAAGAAGTTTCATATAATGCTTCAGTGTAGTTTTTATTTGAAGTTATTCCTTTTTCCACCATAGGCCGCTTAGTGCTCCGAATGTCTGCCTGCAGTTTCTACAGAAAGAGAGTTTGAGAAGTTCTCAAACAAACGTAAGGTTCAACTCTGTTAGCTGAATTCACAGATCAGAAAGAAGTATCACAGAATGCCTCTGTGTAGTTTTTCTTGAACATAATCCCTTTTCCACTATAGGCCCCTTAGTGCTCCTAATATCCGCTTGCAGTTTCTACAGAAAGAGTGTTTCAAATCTCGTCATTCAAAAGTAAGGTTCAAATCTGCAAGTTGAATGCAAAGATCAGAAAGACACCTCGCAGAATGATTCTGTGTAGTTTTTATTTTAAGATATTCCTTTTTCCACAATAGGCCCCTGAGCACACCGAATGTCCGCTCGCAGTTTCTACAGAAGGAGAGTTTCAGAACTTATGAATCAAAAGTAAGGTTCACCTTTGTTACTTGAATGCCCAGATCAGAAAGAAATTTTGCAGAATGCTTCTATTTAGTTTGGTTGAAGATATTCCTTTTTTCACAATAGGCCCCTTAGCGCTCCGAATGTCCGCTTGCAGTTTCTACAGAAAGAGAGTTACAGAAATTCACAATCAAAAGTAAGATTCAACTCTGGTAGTTGAATACACAGATGAGAAGATGTTTTGCAGAATGCTTCTGGGTAATTTTTATTTGAAGGTATTCCTTTTTTCACAATAGGCCCCTTAGCGCTCTGAACATCCGCTTGCAGTTTCTACAGAAAGAGTGTTTCAAAACTCCTCAATCAAAAGTAAGGTTCAACTCTGGTGGTTGAATACACAGATCAGAAAGAAATCTCGCAGAATGATTCTGTGCAGTTTTAATTTGAAGATATTCCTTTTTCCACTATAGGCCCCTTTGCGCTCCGAATGTCTGCTTGAAGTTTCTACAGAAAGAGAGTTTCAGAACTTCTCAATCAAAAGTAAGGTTCAACTCTGTTAGTTGAATGCACATATCAGAAAGAGGTTTCACAGAATGATTCTGTTTAATTTTTATTTGAATTTATTTTTTTTCCACTATAGGCCCATTAGCGCTCCAATTGTACACTTGCACTTTCTACAGAAAGAGAGTTTCAGAACTGCTCAATCGAAAGTAGGCTTCAACTCAGCAAGTTGAATGCACAGATCAGAAAGAAGTTTCGCAGAATGCTTCTGTGTAGTTTTTATTTGAAGTTATTCCTTTTTCCACTATAGACAAATTAGCGCAACGAATGACTGCTTGCCGTTTCTACAGAAAGAGTGTTTCAAAACTGCTCAATCTATAGTAAGTTTCAATTCTGCTAGTTGAATGCACAGATCAGAAAGAAGTATCGCAGAGTGCTTCTGTGAAGTTTTTATTTGAAGATATTCCTTTTCCCACTATAGGCCCCATTGCGCTTTGAATATCACTTGAAGATTCTGCAAAAAGATTGTTTTAAAATTCCACAATCAACAGTAAGGTTCAACTCTGCTAGATAAATGCACAGATCAGAACGAAGTTTCGCAGAATGCTTCTGTGTAGTTTTTATTTGAAGATATTCCTTTTTCCACTATAGGCCCTTTAGCACTCTGAATGACCACTTGCAGTTTCTACAGAGAGAGAGTTTCAGAACGTCTCAATCAAAAGTAAGGTTTAACTCCATTAGTTGAATGCAGAGATCAGAAAGAAGTTTCACAGAATGTTTCTGTGTAGTTTTTATTTGAATATATTTCTTTTTCCACTAAAGGCCCTTAGCGCTCCGAATGTCCGCTTGCAGTTTCTACAGAAAGAGAGTTTCAGAACTTCTCAAAAAAAAGTAAGGTTCAACTCTGTTAGAGGAATGCACACATCAGAAAGAAGTTTCGCTGAATCGTTCTGTGTAGTTTTTATTTGAAGATATCCCTTTTTCCACTATAGGACCTTAATGCTCCGAATTTCCACTTGCAATTTCTTCAGAAAAGTTGTTTCAGAACAGCTCACTCAAAAGAAACGTTCAACCCTGTTAGATAAATTCACAGATCAGAATGAAGTTTCGCAGAATGCTTCTGTGTAGTTTTTGTTTAAAGATATTCCTTTTTCCACTATTGGCCCTTAGCGCTCCGAATGTCCGCTTGCAGTTTCTACAGAAAGAGTGTTTCAGAACTGCTCAATCAAAAGTAAGGTTCAACTCTGCTAGTTGAATTCACAGATCAGAAAGAAGTTTCTCAGAATGCTTCTGTGCAGTTTTTATTTGAAGATATTCCTTTTTCTACTATAGGCCCCTAAGCGCTCCGAATGTCCGCCTGCAGTTTCTACAGAAAGAGTGTTTCAGAACTGCTCAATCAAAACTAAGGTTCAACACTGCTAGTTCAATGAACAGATCAGAATGCAGTCTCGCAGAATGCTTCCGTGTAGTGTTTATTTGAAGATATTCCTTTTTCCTCTATTGGCCCTTAGCGCTCCTAAAGTCCGATTGCAGTTTCTGCAGAAAGAGAGTTTCGGAACTTCTCAATCAAAAGTAAGGTTTAACTCTGTAAGTAGAACGCACAGATCAGAAAGAAGTTTCACAGAATGCTTCTGTGCAGTTTTTATTTGAAGATATTCCTTTTTCCACTAAATGCCAATAAGCGCTACGAATGTCCGCCTGCAGTTTCTACAGAAAGAGAGTTTCAGAACTGCTCAATCAAAAGTAAGGTTCAACTGTGCTAATTGAATGCACAGATCAGAAACAAGTTTCGCAGAATGCTTCTGCATAGTTTTTATTTGAAGATATTCCTTTTTCCACTATAGGCCCCGTTGCGCTCCGAATGTCCTTTTGCAGTTTCTACAGAAAGAGTGTTCCAAAACTCCTCAATCAAAAGTAAGGTTCAACTCTGCTGGTTCAATGCGCAGATCAGAAAGTAGTCTCACCGAATGCTTCTGTGCAGTTTTTATTTGAAGATATTCCTTTTTCCTCTATTGGAACTTTAGCACTCGAATGTCCGCTTGCAGTTTCTACAGAAACAGAGTTTGGGAACTTCTCAATCAAAAGTAAGGTTCAACACTATCAGTTGAATGCACAGAACAGAAAGAAGTTTCAGAGAATGCTTCTGTGTAGTTTTTATTTGAAGATATTTCTTTTTACACTATAGGCCCCGTAGCGCTCTGAATGTCCAATTTCAGATTCTACAGAAAGAGTGTTTCAGAACTGCTCAATCAAAAGTAAGGTTCAACTCTGCTAGTTGAATGCACAGATCAGAAAGAAGTTTCACAGAATGCTCAGTGTAGTTTTTATTTGAAGATAATCCTTTTTCCACTATAGGCCCCTTAGCGCTCCGAATGTCCACTTGCAGTTTCTACAGAAAGAGTGTTTCAGAAATGCTCAATCAAAAGTAAGGTTCAAATCTGCTAGTTGAATGCACAGATCAGAAAGATGTTTCACAGAATGCTTCTGTGCAGATTTTATTTCAATATATTCCTTTTTCCACTATTGGCCACTTAGTGCTCCGAATGTCCGATGCAGTTTCTACAGAAAGAGTGTTTCAGAACTACTCACTCAATGGTAAGGTTTAACTCTGCTAGTTGAATGCACAGATCAGAAAGTGGTCTCGCAGAATACTCTGTGTATTTTTTATTTGAAGATATTACTTATTCCACTCTAGGCCCCTTAGCGCTCAGAAATTCCGCTTTCAGTTACTACAGAAAGAGTGTTTCAAAACTCCTCAATCAAAAGTAAGGTTCTACTCTTCTAGTTGAATGCACAGATCAGAAAGCAGTCCCCCAGAATGGTTCTGTGTAGTTTTTATTTGAAGATATTCCTTTTTCCACTATTGGCCGCTTAGCGCTCTGAATGTCCGCTTGCTGTTTCTACACAAAGAGAGCCTCAGGACTTCTCAATCAAAGTAAGTTTCAACTCTGTTAGTTGAAGGCACAGATCCGAAAGGAGTTTCACAGAATGCTTCTGTGTACTTTTAATTTGAAGATATTCCTTTTTCCACTATAGGCCCCTTAACGCTGTGGATGTCCACTTGCAGTTTCTACAGAAAGAGTGTTTCAGAACTGCTCAATCAAAAGTAAGTTTCAACTCTGTTAGTTGAATGCACAGAACTTAAAGAAGTTTCCCAGAATGCTTCTGTGTAGTTTTTATTTGAGGATATTCCTTTTTCCAATATAGGTCTCTTAGTGCTAAGAATATCCAATTGCAGTTTTTACAGAAAGAGTGTTTCAGAACTCCTCAATCAAAAGTAAGGTTCACCTCTGCTAGTTGAATGCGCAGATCAGAAAGAAGTTTCGCAGAATCCTTCTGTGTAGTTTTTATTTGAGATATTCCTTTTTCCTCTGTGGGCCCCTTAGCGCTGTGAATGTCAACTTGCAGTTTCTACAGAAAGAGTGTTTCAGAACTCCTCTATCAAATGTAACGTTCAACTCTGCTAGTTGAATGCGCAGATCAGAAAGAAGTTTCACAGAATGCTTCTGTGTAGTTTTTATTTGATGATATTCGTTTTTCCACATTAAGACCCTTAGTGCTCCGAATGTCCACTTGCAGTTTCTACAGAAAGAATGTTTCAGAGCTCCTCAATCAAAAGTAAGTTCCTACTCTGCCTGTTGAATGCACAGATCAGAAAGAGGTCTCGCAGAATCCTTCTGTGTAGTTTTTAATTGAAGATATTACTTTTTCCACTATAGCCCTTTAGCACTGTGAATATCCACTTGCATTTTCTACAGAAAGAGTGTTTAAGAACTCAATCAAAAGTACATTTCAACTCTGCTAGTTGAATGCACAGATCAGAAAGAAGTTTCGCAGAATGCTTCTGTGTTGTTTTTATTTGAAGTTATTCCTTTTTCCACTATAGGCCCCTTATTGCTGTGAATGTCATCTTGCAGTTTCTACAGAAATAGTGTTCCAAAACTCCTCAATCAAAAGTAAGATTCAACACTCCTTGTTGAATGCACAGATCAGAAAGAAGTTTCGCCGAATGCTTCTGTGTAGTGTTTATTTGAAGATATTCCTTTTTCAACTGTATGCCCCTTAGCGCTCTGAATGTCCGCTTGCAGTTTCCACAGAAATTGATTTTTAGAACTGCTCAATCAAAAGAAATGTTCAACTCTGCTAGTTGAATGCACAGATCATAAAGAAGTTTCACAGAATGCTTCTGTGTAGTTTTTATTTGAAGATATTCCTTTTTCTACTATAGGACCCTTTGCGCTCAAAATGTCCGCATGCAGTTTCTACAGACAGTGAGCTTCAGAACTTCTCAATCAAAAGTAAGGTTCAACTCTGTTAGTTGAATGCACAGACCAGAAAGTAGTGTCGCAGCATGCTTCTGAGTAGTCTTTATTTCAAGATATGTATTTTCCACTATTGGCCAGTTAGCGCTCCAATGTCCACTTGCAGTTTCTACAGAAAGAGTGTTTCAGAACTGCTCCAGCAAAAGTAAGTTTCACCTCCGCTAGTAAAATGCACAGATTTGAAAGTAGCTTTGCAGAATGCTTCTGTGTAGTTTTCATTTGAAGGTATTCTTTTTGCCACTATTGGCCCTAGGCGCTCCGAATGTCCGCTTGCATTTTCTACAGAAAGTGTGTTTCAGAACGGCTGAATCACAAGTAAGGTTCAACTATGCTAGTTGAATGCAGAGATCAGAAATAAGGTTCCCAGAATATTTCTGTGTAGCTTTTATTTCAAGATATTCCTTTTTCCACTATAGGTCCCTTAGCGTTCCGAATGTCCGTTTGCAGTTCCCACAGAAAGAGTGTTTCAGAACTGCTCAATCAAAAGTAAGGTTAAACTCTGCTAGTTGAATACACAGATCAGAAGCAAGTTAGGCAGAATACTTCTGTATAGTTTTTATTTGAATATATTCCTTTTTCCAATACAGGCCCTAAGTACTCTGAGTGTCTGCTTGCAGTTTCTACCGAAAGAGTGTTTCAGAACTGCCCACTAAAAGTAAGGTTCAACTCTGCTAGTTGAGTGCACAGATCAGAAGAAAGTGTCACAGAATGCTGCTGTGTAGTTTTTATTTGAAGATATTCCTTTGTCCACTACAGGCCCTTAGATCTCCGAATGTCCGCATGCAGTTTCTACAGAAAGAGTGTTAATGAACTCCTCAATCAAAAGTAAGGTTCAAACCTTTTAGTTGAATGCACAGATCAGAAAGGAGTTTCACCAAATGTACTGTGTAGTTTTGATATGAAGATATTCCTTTTTCCACTACAGGCCCCTTAGCGCTCTGAATGTCCGCTTGCAGTTACTATACAAAGATTGTTTCAGAACTGCTCAATTAAAAGTAAGGTTGAACCCTTTTAGTAGAATGAACAGATCAGAAAGAAGTTTCGCAGAATGCTTCTGGGTAGTTTTTATTTGAAGATATTCCTTTTTTCACTATACGCCCCTTAGCGCTCTGAATGTCGCTTGCAGTTTCTACAGAAAGAGTGTTTCAACAATCCTCAATCAAAAGTAAGACTCAACTCTGCTAGTTGAACGCACAGATCAGAAAGAAGTCTCACAGAATGCTTCTGTGTAGTTATTTGAATATATTGCTTTTTCCATATAGGCCCCATAGTGCTCCGAATGTCCGCTGGCAGATTCTACAGAAAGAGTGTTTCAGAAGTGCTCAATCAAAAGTAAGTTTCAAGTCTGCTATTTGAATGCACAGATCAGAAAGAAGTTTCGCAGAATGCTTCTGTGTAGTTTTTATTTGAAGATATTCCTTTTTCCACTATAGGCCCCTTAGCGCTCCGAATGTCCGCTTACAGTTTCTTCAGAAAGAGAATTTCAGAACTTCTCATTCAAAAGTAAGTTTCAACTCTGTTAGTGGAATGCACAGATCAGAAAGAACTTTCGCAGAATGCTTCTGTGTAGTTTTTATTTGAAGATATTCCTTTTTACTCTAAAGGACCCTTAGCTCTCCAAATGTCCGCTTTCAGTTTCTACGGAAAGCGTGTTTCTGAACTGCTCAATCAGAAGTAAGTTTCAACTCTGCTAGTTGAATGCACAGATCAGAAAAATTTTGACAGAATTCTTTTGTGTAGCTTTATTTTGAAGATATTACTTTTTCCACTGTGGGCCCCTTAGAGCTCTGAATGTCTGCTTACAGTTTCTAAAGAAATAGTGTTTCAAAACTCCTCAATCAAAGGTAAGTTTCAACTTTGCTAGTTGAATGCACAGATCAGAAAGAAGTTTCACAGAATCCTTCTGTGTAGTTTTTATTTGAAGATATTCCTTTTTCCTGTATAGGCCCCTTGGCGCTCTTAATGTCCACTTGCAGTTTCTACAGAAAGAGTGTTTCAAAACTCCTCAATCAAAAGTAAAGTTCAACTCTGCTAGTTGAATACACAGAACAGAAAGGAGTCGCGCAGAATGCTTCTGTGTAGTTTTTATTTGAAGATATTCCTTTTTCCACTATAGGCCCATTTGCTCTCCGATTGTCCGTTTGCAGTTTCTACAGAAAGAGAGTTTCAGAGTTCTCAATCAAAAGTAAGGTTCAACTCTGTTAGTTGAATGCACAGATCAGAAAGTAGAATCGCAGAATGCTTCTGTGTAGTTTTTATTTGAAAATATTCCTTTTTCCATTAAGGGCCCCTTAGAGCTACAAATGTCCCCTTGCAGTTTCTATAGAAACAGTGTTTCAGAACTGCTCAATCAAAGTAGTGTTCAACTCTGTTAGTTGAATGCACAGATCAGAAAGAAGTTTCCGAGAATGCCTCTGTGTAGCTTTTATTTGAAACTATTGCTTTTTGCACTATAGACAGCTTATCGCTCCGAATGTCCGCTTGCATTTTCTGCAGGAAGCATGATACAGAACTGCTCAATCAAAAGTAAGGTTCAACTCTGCTAGTTGAATGCACAGATCAGAAATAAGTTTCACAGAATGCTTCTGTGTAGTTTTTATTTGAAGATATTCCTATTTTCACTATATGTCCCTTAACGTTCCGAATGTCCGCTTGCAGTTTCTACAGAAAGAGTGTTTCAGAACTGCTCAATCAAAAGTAAGGTTCAGCTCTGCTACCTGAATGCACAGACCACGAAGAAGTTTCACAGAATGCTTCTGTGTAGTATCTTTATTTGAAGATATTCCATTTTCCCCTATAGGCCCATTAGCATCCCGAATATTCGCTTGCAGTTTCTACAGAAAGAGTGTTTCAGAACTGCTCAATCAAATGTAACTTTCAACTCTCCTGGTTGAATGCACAGATCACAAAGTAGTTTCGCAGAATGCTTCTGTGTAGTTTTTATTTGAACATATTGCTTTTTGCAGTATTGCCCGCTTAGCGCTCCGAATGTCCGCTTGCAGTTTCTACAGGAAGAGTGTTTCAGAACTGCTCTATCAAAGTAGTGTTCAACTCTGTTAGTTGAATGCACAGATCAGAAAGAAGTTTCACAGAATGCTTCTGTGTAGTTTTTATTTCAAGATATTCCTTTTTCCACTGTAGGCCCCTTAGCGCACCGAATGTCCGCTTGCAGTTTCTACAGAAAGAGTGTTGCAAAACTCCTCAAGCAAAAGAAAGGTTCAACTCTGCTTGTTGAATGCACAGATAAGAAAGTACTCTCGCAGAATGCTTCTGTGTAGTTTTTTTTTTAAAGATATTCCATTTTCCACTATACGCCCCTTAGCGCTCCAACTGTCCTATTGCAGTTTCTACAGAAAAAGAGTTTCAGAACTGCTCAATCAAAAGTAAGGTTCAGCTCTGTTAGTTGAATGCACAGATCAGAAAGAAATTTCGCAGAATGCTTCTGTGTAGTTTTTATTTGAAGATATTCCTTTTTTCCCTATAGGCCACTTTGCGGTCAGAATGTCCTCCTGTAGTTTCTACAGAAAGAGTGTTTCAGAACTGCTCAATCAAAAGTAAGGTTCAACACTGCTAGTTAAATGCACGGATCAGAAAATTGTATTGCAGAATGCTTCCGTGTAGTTTTTATTTGAAGATATTCCTTTTTCCAGTATTGGCCCCTTTGTGCTCAAATGTCCACTTGCAGTTTCTACAGAAAGAGTGTTTCCAAACTCCTCAAACAAAAGAAAGGTTCCACTCTGCTTGTTGAATGCACAGATCAAAAAGAAGTCTCACAGAATGCTTCTGTGCAGCTGTTATTTGAATATATTCCTTTATCCACTACAGGCCCCTTTACACTGCAAATGTCGGCTTCCAGTTTCTACAGAAAATGAATTTCAGAACTTCTCAATCAAATGTAAGCTTCAACGTTGTTAGTTCAATGCACAGTTCAGGAAAAAGTTTCACAGAAGGGGTATGTGTAGTTTTTATTTGAAGACAATCCTTTTTCCACTATATGCCAATTTGAGCTAATAATGTCCGCTTGCAGTTTCTACAGAAAGAGTGTTTCAAAACTTCTCAATCAAAAGTAAGGTTCAACTCTGCTAGTTAAATGCACAGATCAGAAAGTAGTTTCACAGAATGCTTCTGTGTAGTTTTTAATAGAAGATATTTCTTTTTCCACTATTGCACCCCTTATTGCTCCGAATGTCCATTTGCAGTTTCTACAGAAAGAGTGTTTCAAAACTCCTCAATCAAAAGTAAAGTTCAACTCTGATAGCTGAATGCACAGATCAGAAAGAAGTCTCACAGAATGCTTCTGTGTAGCTTTTATTTGAAGATATTCCTTTATCCACTTTAGGCACCTTAGCGCACCAAATGTCGGCTTCCAGTTTCTACAGAAAAAGAGTTTCAGAACTGCTCAATCAAAAGTAAGGTTCAACTCTGTGAGTTGAATGCACAGATCTGAAAGTAGTTTCGCAGAATGTTTCCGTGTTGCATTTATTTGAAGTTATTCCTTTTCCACTATAGGCCCTTAGCACTCCGAATGTCCGCTTGCAGTTTCTATAGAAAGAGAGTTTCAGAACTTCTCAATCAAAAGTAAGGTTCAACTCTCTTAGTTGAATGCACAGATTAGAAAGAAGTTTTGCAGAATGCTTCTGTGTGCTTTTTATTTGAAGATATTCCTTTTTCCACTATAGGCCCCTTAGCTCTCCAAATTTCCGCTTGCAGTTTCTACAGAAAGAGTGTTTCAGAAATGCTCAATCAAAAGTAAGGTTCAACTCTGCTAGTTGAATGCACAGATCAGAAACAAGTTTCGCAGAATGCTTCTGTGCAGTTTTTATTTGAAGATATACCTTTTTCCAGTATAGGCCCCTTAGCAACTCAATTGTCCGCTTGCAGTTTCTACAGAAAGAGTGTTTCAGAACTGCTCAATCAAATTGAGGTTCAACTCTGCTAGTTGAATGCACATATCAGAAAGAAATTTCGCAGAATGCTTTTGTGAAGTTTTTAAATGAAGATATTCCTCTTTCCACTATAGGCGCCTTAACGCTCTGAATGTCCGATTGCACTTTCTGTAGAAAGAGAGTTTCAGAAATTCTCAATGAAAAGTAAAGTCCAACTCTGCTAGTTGAATGCACAGATCAGAAAGAAGTTTCACCGAATGATTCTGTGTAGTTTTTATTTGAAGATATTCCTTTTACCAGTGTAGACCCCTTAACATTACGAGTGTCCGCTTACAGTTTCTACAGAAAGAGTTTTTTAGAATTGCTCAATCAAAAGTAAGATTCAACTCTCTTATGTGAATGCACAGATCAGAAAGTAGTTTCACCGAATGCTTCTGTGTAGTTTTTATTTGAAGATATTTCTTTTTCCACTACAGACCCCTTAGGGCTCTGAATGTCCGCTTGCAGTTTGTAAAGAAAGAGTGTTTCAAAACTCCTCAATAAAAAGTAAGGTGCAACGCTACTAGTTGAATGGACAGATCAGAAAGAAGTTTCACAGAATGCATATGTGCAGTTTTTATTTGAAGATATTCATTTTTCCACTACAGGCCACTTAGCGCTCCGAATGTCCGCTTGGAGTTTCTACAGAAAGAGTGTTTCAGAAGTGCTGAATGGAAAGTAAGATTCAACTTTGCCAGTTGAATGCACAGATCAGAAAGAAGTTTCGCAGAATGCTTCTGTATAGTTTTTATTTGAAATTATTCCTTTTTACACTATTGGCCCCTCAACACTGCGAATGTCCGCTGGCACTTTCTACAGAAAGAGTGTTACAGAACTGCCCATTCAAAAGTAAGGTTCAAATCTGTTAGTTGAATGCACAGATCAGGAAGAATTTTCGTAGAAGGTTTCTGTGTAGTTTTTATTTGAAGATATTACTTTTTCCACTATAGGCCCCTTAGTGTTCTGAATGTCCCCTTGCAGTTTCTACAGAAAGAGAGGTTCAGAACTGCTCAATCAAAAGAAAGTTTGAACTCTGCTTGTTGAATGCACAGATGAGAAAGAAGTTTCACAGAATGCTTCTGTGCAGTTTTTATTTGAAGATATTCCTTTTTCCATTTTAGGCCCCTTAGCGCTCCGAATGTCCGCTTGCAGTTTCTACAGAAAGAGTGTTTCAGAACTGCTGAATCAAAAGTAAGGTTCAACTCTGCTAGCTGAATGCACGGATCAGAAAGAAGTTTCACAGAATGCTTCGATGAAGTTTTTATTTGAAGATATTCCTTTTTCAATATAGGCCCCTTAGCGCTCCGAATATCCGCTTGCAATTCCTACAGTAAGAGTGTTTCAGAACTGCTCAATCAAAAGTAAGGTTCAACTATGCTAGGTGAATGCACAGATCAGAAAGAAGTTTCACAGAATGCTTCTGTGTAGTTTTTATTTGAAGCTATTCCTTTCTCCACTATAGGCCCCTTAGCGCTGCAAATGTCTATTTGAAGTTCCCAAAGAAAGAGTGTTTCAGAACTGCTCAACCCAGAGTAAGGTTCAACTCAGCTCGTTGAATGCACAGATCAGAAAGAAGTTTCGCAGTATGCTTCTGTGTAGTTTTTATTTGAAGATATTCCTTTTTCCACTATAGGCCCGTTAGCGCTCAGAATGTCCGCTTGGAGTTTCTACAGAAAGAGTGTTTCAGAACTTCTCAATCAAAAGTAAGTTTCAACTCTGTTATTTGAATGCAGACATCAGAAAGAAGTTTCGCAGAGTGCTTCTGTGTAGTTTTTATTTGAAGATATTCCTTTTTCCATTGTTTTCCCCTTTGCGCTCAGAATGTTCGCTTGCAGTTTCTACAAAAAGAGTGTTTCAGAACTGCTCAATCAAAAGTAAGGTTCAATTCTGCTAGTTGAATGCACAGATAAGAAAGAAGTCTCACAAAATTCCTCCGCGTAGTTTTTATTTGAAGATATTCCTTTTCCACTATAGGCCCTTAGCTCTCCGAATTTCCGCTTGCAGTTTCTACAGAAAAATTGTTTTAGAACTGCTCAATCAAAAGAAAGGTTCAACTCTGTTATTTAAATGCACATATCAGAAAGAAGTTTCCAAGAATGCTTCTGTGTAGTTTTTGTTTTAAGTTATTCCTTTTTCCACTACAGAACCCTTAGCTCTCGAATGTCCACTTGCAGTTTCTACAGAAAGAGTGTTTCAGAACTGCTCAATGAAAAGTAAGGTTCAACTCTGCTAGTTGAATGCACAGATCAGAAAGAGGTTTCGCAGAATGCTTCTGTGTAGTTTTTAATTGAAGATATCCCTTTTTACACTCTAGGCCCCTTAGCGCTCCAAATCTCCACTTTCAGTTTCTACAGAAACAGAGTTTGTGAACTTCTCAATCAAAAGTAAGATTCAACACTGTTAGTTGAATCAACAGATCAGAAAGAAGTTTCGCAGAATGTTTCTGTGTAGTTTTTATTTGAAGATATTACTTTTTCCACACTTGGCACCTTAGCGTTCCTATTGTCCGCTTCCAGTTTCTACAGAAAGTGAATTTTGGAACTTCTCTATCAAAAGTAAAGTTCAAATCTGTTAGTGGAAAGCACAGATCAGAAAGAGGTTTCGCAGAATGTTTCTGTGTAGTTTTTATTTGAAGATATTCCTTTTTCCACTGTAGGCCCCGTAGTGCTCCGAATGTCCTTTTGCAATTTCTACAGAAATAGTGTTTCAAAACAGCTCAATCAAAATTTAGGTTGAACTCTGCTAGTTGAATGCACAGATGAGAAAGTAGTCTCACAGAACGCTTCTGTGTAGTTTTTATTTGAAGGTTTTCCTTTTTCCACTATCTGAACATTTGGGCTCTGAATATCTGCTTGCAGTTTCTACAGAAACAGAGTTTGAGAACTTCTCAATCAAAAGTAAGGTTCAACAATGTTAGTTGAATGCACAGATCAGAAAGAGGTTTCGCAGAATGCTTCTGTGTAGTTTTTATTTGAAGATATTCCTTTTTATGCTATAGGCCCGTGAGTGCTTCAAATGTCCGATTGCAATTTCTACAGAAAGAGTGTTTCAGAACTGCTCAATCAAAAGTAAGGTTCAACTGTGCTAGTTGAATGCGCAGATCAGAAAGAAGTTTGGCAGAATGCTTTTTTCTAGTTTTTATTTGAAGATATTCCTTTTTCCACTATAGGCCCCTTAGCGCTCCCAATGTCCGCTTGCAGTTTCTAAAGAAACAGTGTTTCAAAACTCCTCAATCAAAAGTAAAGTTCAACTCTGCTAGTTGAATGCACAGATGAGAAAGAAGTCTCACAGAATGCTTCTGTGTAGCTTTTATTTGAAAATATCCCTTTTTCCACAGTAGGCCCCTCAGTGTTCCGAATGTCCGCTTACAGTTTCTACAGAAAGATAGTTTGAGAACATCTCAGTCAAAAGTAAGGTTCAACACTGTTAGCTGAATGCACAGATCAGAAAAAAGTCTCGCAGAATGCTTCTGTGTAGTTTTTATTTGAAGATATTCCTTTTTGCAAATCACCACTTGCAATTTCTGCAGAAAGAGTGTTTCAAAACAGCTCAATCAAAAGTAAGTTTCAACTCTGCTAGTTGCATGCAGAGATCAGAAAGAAATTTCACAGAATGATTCTGTGTAGGTTTTATTTGAAGATATTCCTTTTTCCACTAGAGGCCTTTTAGTGCTCCGAAGGTCTGCTTGATGTTTCTACAGAAAGAGTGTTTCAGAACTGCTCAATCAAAAGTAAATTCAAATCTGCTAGTTGAATGCACAGATCAGAAAGAAGTATCACAGAATGTTTCTGTGTAGTTTTTATTTGCAGATATTCCTTTTTCTGCTAGAGGACTCTTAGCGCTCTGAATGTCTGCTTGCAGTTTCTACAGTAAGAGAGTTTCAGAACTTCTCAATCAAAAGTGATGTTCAACTCTGTTAGTTGAATGCACAGATCAGAAAGTTGTTTCGCAGAATGCTTATGTGTAGTGTTTATTTGAAGGTAATTCTTTTTCCACTGTGGGCCCCTTAGCGCTCCGAATGTCCGCTTGCAGTTTCTACCGAAAGAGAATTTCAGAACTTCTCAATCAAAAGTAAGGTTCAACTCTGTTAGTTGAATGCACAGATCATAATGAAGTTTCACAGAATTCTTCTGTGTACTTTCTATTTGAAGATATTCTTTTTGCCACTGTAGGCCCCTTAGCACTCCGAATGTCCACTTGCAGTTTCTTCAGAAAGAGAGTTTCATAACTTCTCAATCAAAAGTAAGGTTCGACTCTGTTTGTTGAATGCACAGATCAGGAAGATGTTTCGCAGAATGTTTCTGTGTAGTTTTTATTTGAAGATATTCCTTTTTCCACAATAGGCCCCATTGCGCTCCGAATATCTGCTTGCAGTTTCTTCACAAAGAGTGTTTCAGAACTGCTCAATCAAAAGTAAGTTTCCACTCTGCTAGTTGAATGCACAGATGAGAAAGAAGTTTCGCTGAATGCATCTGTGTATTTTTAATTTGAAGATATTTCTTACTCCACTATAGGCCCCTTACGGCTCCGAATGTCCGCTTGCAGTCACTACAGAAAGTGAGTTTCAGAGCTGCTCAATGCAAAGTAAGGTTCAAATCTGCCAGTTGAATGCACAGATCAGAAAGAATTTACACAGAATGCTTCAGTGTAGTTTTTATTGGTAGGTATACTTTTTCCACTATAGGCCTCTTATTGCTCCAAATTTCGGCTTGCAGTTTCTACAGAAAGAGTGTTTCAAAACTCCTCTATCAAAAGTAAGGTTCAATTCTGCTTGTTGAATGCACAGATCAGAAAGAAGTCTCACAGAATGCTTCTGTGTAGTTTTTATTTGAAGATACTCCTTTTTCCCCTAAATGCCCCTTAGCGCTCCAAATTTCCACTTTCAGTTTCTACACAAAGAGAGATTCAGACATGCTCAATCAAAAGTAAGGTTCAACTCTGCTAGTTGCATGCACGGATCAGAAAGCAGTTTCAGAGAATGCTCCTGTGTAGGTTTCATTTGAAGATATTCCTTTTTCCACTACAGGCCTTTCAGTGCTCCAAAGGTCTGCTTGATGTTTCTACAGAAAGAGTGTTTCAGAACTGCTCAATCAAAAGTAAATTCAACTCTGCTAGTTGAATGCAAAGATCAGAAAGAAGTTTCACAGAATGCAACTGTGTAGTTTTTGTTTGAAGATATTCCTTTTTCCACTATAGACCCCTTAGTGCTCTTAATGTCAGCTTGCAGTTTCTACAGAAGAGGTTTTCAGAAGTCCTCAATCAAAGTAAGGTTCAACTCTGCTGTTTGAATGCACAGAACAGAAAGAACTTTCGCAAAATGCTTCTGTGTAGTTTTTATTTGAAGGTATTCCTTTTTCCTCAATAGGCCCCTGAATGCTGCGAATGTCCACTTGCAGTATCAACAGAAAGAGTGTTTCAAAACTCCTCAATCAAAAGTGAGGTTCAACTCTGCTAGTTGAATGCTCAGATCAGAAACAAGTTTCGCAGAATGCTTCTCTGTAATTTTTATTTGAAGATATTACTTTTTACTCTATGGGCCCCTTAGCACTCTGAATGTCCGCTTGCAGTTTATACAGAAAGAGTGTTTCAGAACTTCTCAATCAAAACTAAGGTTCAACTCTGCTAGTTGAATGCACAGATCAGAAAGTAGTCTCGCAGAATGCTTCTGTGTTGCTTTTAGTTGAAGATACTCCTTTTTCCTCTTTAGGCCCCTTAGCACTCCGAATGTCCGCTTGCAGTTTCTACAGAAACGCAGTTTCTACAGAAACACAGTTTCAGAACTTCTCAATCAAAGGTGAAGTTAAATTCTGTTAGTTGAATGCACAGATCAGAAAGAAGTTTCACAGAATGCTTCTGTGTAATTTTTATTAGAGGATATTCTTTTTCCACTGTAGGCCCCTTGGCGCTGCGAATGTCCACTTGCAGTTTCCACAGAAAGAGTGTCTCAGAACTCCTCAAACAAAAGTAAGGTTCAACTCTGATAGTTGAATGCACAGATCAGAAAGAAGTTTCGCAGAATGCTTCTGTGTAGTTTTTATTTGAAGATATTCCTTTTTCCACTCTAGGCCGCTTAGCGCTCCGAATGTCCGCATGCAGTTCCTACAGAAACAGTGTTTCAGAGCTGCTCAGTCAAAAGTAAGGTTCAACTCTGCTGGTTGAATGCACTGCTCGGAAAGAAGTTTAACAGAATGCTTCTCTGTAGTTTTTATTTGAAGATATTCCTTTTTCCACCATAGGCTCCTTAGAGTTGCGAATATCCACTTGCAGTTCCTACTGAAAGTGTGTTTCAGAACTCCTCAATGAGAAGTAAGGTTCAAATCTGCTAGTTGAATGCACAGATCAGAAAGAAGTTTCACAGAATGTTTCTGTGTAGTTTTTATAGGAAGATATTCCTTTTTCCACTATAGGCCCCTTAACACTCCGAATATCCACTTGCAGTTTCTACAGAAAGAGTGTTACAGAACTTCTCAATCAAAAGTAAGGTTCAACAATGTTAATTGAATGCACAGATCAGAAAGAAGTTTCACAGAATGCTTCTGTGTAGTTTTTATTTGAAGGTATTCATTTTTGCACTATAGGCCCCTTAGCGCTCCGAATGTCCACTCGGAGTTTCTACAGACAGAGTGTGTCAAAACTCCTCAATCAAAAGGAAGGCTCAACTGTCTCCTTGAATGCACAGATCAGAGATTAGTTTCGCAGATTGTTTCAGTGTATTTTTTTTGGAAGAAATTCATTTTTCCAATATCGGCCTCTTAGCGCTCTGAATGTCTGCTTGCAGTTTCTACAGAAATAGAGTTTCAGAAGTTCTCAATCAAATGTAAGATTCAACTCTGTTACTGGAATGCACAGATCAGAAAGAAGTTTCACAGAATGCTTCTGTGTAGTTTTTATTTCAAGATATTCCTTTTTCCTCTATAGGCCCCTTAGCGCTTTGAATGTCTGCTTGCAATTTCTACAGAAAACGGGTTTCAAAACTCTTCAATCAAAAGTAAGGTTCAACTCCCACTAGTTGAATGCACAGATCAGAAAGTAGTTTCACAGAATGCTTCTGTGTGGTTTTCATTTGAAGATATTCCTTTTTCCACTATAGTCCCCATAGCCCTCCGAATGTCCCCTTGTAGTTTCTATAGAAAGAGTGTTTCAAAACTCCGCCATCAAATCTAAGGTTCAACTCTGTTAGTTGAATACACTAATCAGAAAGAAATTTCGCAGAATGCTTCTGTGTAGTTTTTATTAGAAGATATTCCTTTTTCCACTACAGGCCCCTTAGGGCTCCGAATGTCCACTTGCAGTTTCTACAGAAAGAGTGTTTCAGAACTGTTCAATCAAAAGCAAGCTTCAACTCTGTTAGTTGAATGCACAGATCAGAAAGAAGTTTCGCAGATTGCTTCTGTGTAGTTTTTATTTGAAGATATTCCTTTTTCCACTATTGGCCAGGTAGCGCTCTGAATGTCGGCTTGCAGTTACTACAGAAAGAGTGTTTCAAAACTCCTCAATCAAAAGTAAGGTTCAACTCTGCTTGTTGAATGCAGAGATCAGAAAGAAGTTTTGCTGAATGCTTCTGTGTACTTTTTATTTTAACATAGTCTTCTTTCCACTATAGGCCACTTAGCTATCCGAATGTGGGCTTGCAGTTTATACAGAAAGAGAGTTTCAGAACTTCTCAAAGGTAAGCTTCACCTCTGTCATTTGAATTCACAGATCAGAAAGAATTTTTGTAGAATGCTTCTCTGTAGTTTTTATTTGTAGATATTCCTTTTTCCACTATAGGCCTCTTAGCACTCGGAATGTCAACTTGCAGTTTCTACAGAAAGAGTGTTTCAGAACTGCTCAATCAAAATTAAGGTTCCAATCTGCTAGTTGAATGCACAGATCAGGAAGAAGCTTCACAGAATGTTTCTGTTTACTTTTTATTTGAAGATATTCCTTTTCCCACCATACGCCCCTTAGCACTCCAAATGTCCTCTTGCAGTTTCTACAGAAAGAGTGTTTCAGAACTGCTCAATCAAACGTAAGGTTCAACTCTGCTAGTTGAATGCACTTATTAGAAAGAACTTTCGCAGAATGCCTCTGTGTAGTATTTATTTCAAGATATTCCTAGTTCCACTATAGGCCAATTAGCGCTCCGAATGTCCACTTGCAGTTTCTAGAGAAAGAGTGTTTCAGAACACCTCAAACAAAAGCAAGGTTCAACTCTGCTAGTTGAATGCACAGATCAGAAATAAACTTCGCAGAATGCTTCTGTGTTGTTGTTTTTTTGAAGACATTCCTTTTTCCAGTATAGGACCATTAGCGCTACGAATGTCCGCTTGCAGTTTCTACAGAAATAGAGTTTCAGAACTTCTTAATGAAAAGTAAGGTTCAACTCTGCTAGTTGAATGCACACATCAGAAAGAAGTCTCGCAGAATGCTTCTGTGTAGTTTTTATTTCAAGATGTTCCTTTTTCCACTATAGGCCCCTTAGCGCTGTGAATGTCCACTTGCAGTTTCTAAAGAAAGAGAGCTTCAGAACTGGTCAAGAAAAATTAACGTTCAACTCTGTTTGTTGAATGCACAGATCACAAAGAAGTTTCGCAGAATGGTTCTGTGTAGTTTTTATTTGAAGATATTCTTTTTTCCACTATAGGAAACTTAGGGCTCCAAATGTCCGCTTGCAGTTTCAACAGAAGGAGTGTTTCAGAACTGCTGAATCAAAAGTAAGGTTCAACTCTGCTAGTTGAATGTACATATCAGAAAGAAGTTTTGCAGAATGCTTCCGTGTAGTTTTTATTTGAAGATATTCCTTTTTCCACTATAAGCCCATTAGCGCTCCGAATGTCGGCTTGCATTTCCTTCAGAAAGAATGTTTCAAAACTCCTCAATCAAAAGTACGTTTCAAATCTGCTAGTTGAATGCACAGATCGGAAAGCAGTCTCACAGAATGCTTCTGTGGAGTTTTTATTTGAAGGTATTCCTTTTTCCACTATAGGCCCCTTAGCGCTCCGTATGTCCACTTGCACTTTCTACAGAAAGAGAGATTCAGAACTTCTCAATCAAAAGTAACTTTCAACTCGGTTAGTTCAATGCATAGGTCAGAAAGAAGTTTCACAGAATGCTTCTGTGTAGTTTTTATATGAAGATATTCCTTTTTTGACTATAGACCCTTTAGCGCTCTGTATGTCCACTTGTACTTTCTACAGAGAGAGAGTTTCAGAACTTCTCAATCAAAAGTAAGGTTCAACATTGTTAGTTGAATGCACAGATCAGAAAGAAGTTTCGCAGAATGCTTCTGTGTAGTTTTTATTTGAAGGTATTCCTATTTCTACTATAGGCCCCTTAGCGCTCCGAATGTCCGCTTGCAGTTTCTACAAAACATGGTTTCACAACTGCTCAATCGAAAGTAGGTTTCAAATCTCATAGTTGTATGCACAGATAAGAAAGAAATTTCGCAGCATGCTTCTGTGTAGTTTTTATTTGAAGATATTGCTTTTCCCACTATAGGCCCTTAAGCGGTCCGAATGTCCGCATGCACTTTCTACAGAAAGAGTGTTTCAGAACTGCTCAATCAAAAGTAAGGTTCAACTCTGCTAGTTGAATGCAGAGATCAGAAATTAGTTTCGCAAATGCTTCTGTGTAGTTTTTATTTGAAGATATTCCTTTTTCCACTATAGGCCCTTAATCGCACCGAATGTCCGCTTGCAGTTTCTACAGAAAGAGTGTTTCAGACCTGCTCAATCAAAAGTAAGGTTCAACTATGCTACTTGAATGCAGAGATCAGAAATTAGTTTCGCAGAATGCTTCTGTGTAGTTTTTATTTGAAGATATTCCTTTTTCCACTATAGGCCCCTTAGCGCTTCGAATGTCCGCTTGCAGTTTCTACACACAGAGTGTTTCAGAACTGCTCAATCTCAAGTAAGGTTCAACTCTGCTAGTTGAATGCACAGATCAGAAAGTTGTTTCGCAAAATGTTTCTATGTAGTTTTTATTTGAAGGTACTCCTTTTTCCACTATAGGCCCGTTAGCACTCCGACTGTCCACTTGCAGTTTCTGCAGAAAGAGTGTTTCAGAACTACTGAATCAAAAGTAAGGTACCACTCTGCTACTTGAATGCAGAGATCAGAAAGGAATTTCTCAGAATGATTCTGTGTTGTAATTATTTGAAGATATTCCTTTTTCCACTATAGGCCCATTAGCACTCCGAATGTCCACTTGCAGTTTCTACAGAAAGAGTGTTTCAGATCTGTTCAATAAAAATTAAGGTTCAACTCTGCTAGTTGAAAGCACAGATCAGAAAGAAGTATCACAGAATGCTTTTGTGTAGTTTTTATTTGAAGATAGTCCTTTTTCCACATTAGTCCTATTATCTCTCTGAATGTCCACTTGCAGTTTCTACAGAAAGAGTGTTTCAGAACTCCTCAATCAAAAGTAAGGTTCAACTCTGATAGTTGAATGCACAGATCAGAAAGAAGTTTCGCAGAATGCTTCTGTGTAGTTTTTATTTGAAGATATTCCTTTTTCCACTCTAGGCCGCTTAGCGCTCCGAATGTCCGCATGCAGTTCCTACAGAAAGAGTGTTTCAGAGCTGCTCATTCAAAAGTAAGGTTCAACTCTGCTGGTTGAATGCACTGCTCGGAAAGAAGTTTAACAGAATGCTTCTCTGTAGTTTTTATTTGAAGATATTCCTTTTTCCACCATAGGCTCCTTAGAGTTGCGAATATCCACTTGCAGTTCCTACTGAAAGTGTGTTTCAGAACTCCTCAATGAGAAGTAAGGTTCAAATCTGCTAGTTGAATGCACAGATCAGAAAGAAGTTTCACAGAATGTTTCTGTGTAGTTTTTATAGGAAGATATTCCTTTTTCCACTATAGGCCCCTTAACACTCCGAATATCCACTTGCAGTTTCTACAGAAAGAGTGTTACAGAACTTCTCAATCAAAAGTAAGGTTCAACAATGTTAATTGAATGCACAGATCAGAAAGAAGTTTCACAGAATGCTTCTGTGTAGTTTTTATTTGAAGGTATTCATTTTTGCACTATAGGCCCCTTAGCGCTCCGAATGTCCACTCGGAGTTTCTACAGACAGAGTGTGTCAAAACTCCTCAATCAAAAGGAAGGCTCAACTGTCTCCTTGAATGCACAGATCAGAGATTAGTTTCGCAGATTGTTTCAGTGTATTTTTTTTGGAAGAAATTCATTTTTCCAATATCGGCCTCTTAGCGCTCTGAATGTCTGCTTGCAGTTTCTACAGAAATAGAGTTTCAGAAGTTCTCAATCAAATGTAAGATTCAACTCTGTTACTGGAATGCACAGATCAGAAAGAAGTTTCACAGAATGCTTCTGTGTAGTTTTTATTTCAAGATATTCCTTTTTCCTCTATAGGCCCCTTAGCGCTTTGAATGTCTGCTTGCAATTTCTACAGAAAACGGGTTTCAAAACTCTTCAATCAAAAGTAAGGTTCAACTCCCACTAGTTGAATGCACAGATCAGAAAGTAGTTTCACAGAATGCTTCTGTGTGGTTTTCATTTGAAGATATTCCTTTTTCCACTATAGTCCCCATAGCCCTCCGAATGTCCCCTTGTAGTTTCTATAGAAAGAGTGTTTCAAAACTCCGCCATCAAATCTAAGGTTCAACTCTGTTAGTTGAATACACTAATCAGAAAGAAATTTCGCAGAATGCTTCTGTGTAGTTTTTATTAGAAGATATTCCTTTTTCCACTACAGGCCCCTTAGGGCTCCGAATGTCCACTTGCAGTTTCTACAGAAAGAGTGTTTCAGAACTGTTCAATCAAAAGCAAGCTTCAACTCTGTTAGTTGAATGCACAGATCAGAAAGAAGTTTCGCAGATTGCTTCTGTGTAGTTTTTATTTGAAGATATTCCTTTTTCCACTATTGGCCAGGTAGCGCTCTGAATGTCGGCTTGCAGTTACTACAGAAAGAGTGTTTCAAAACTCCTCAATCAAAAGTAAGGTTCAACTCTGCTTGTTGAATGCAGAGATCAGAAAGAAGTTTTGCTGAATGCTTCTGTGTACTTTTTATTTTAACATAGTCTTCTTTCCACTATAGGCCACTTAGCTATCCGAATGTGGGCTTGCAGTTTATACAGAAAGAGAGTTTCAGAACTTCTCAAAGGTAAGCTTCACCTCTGTCATTTGAATTCACAGATCAGAAAGAATTTTTGTAGAATGCTTCTCTGTAGTTTTTATTTGTAGATATTCCTTTTTCCACTATAGGCCTCTTAGCACTCGGAATGTCAACTTGCAGTTTCTACAGAAAGAGTGTTTCAGAACTGCTCAATCAAAATTAAGGTTCCAATCTGCTAGTTGAATGCACAGATCAGGAAGAAGCTTCACAGAATGTTTCTGTTTACTTTTTATTTGAAGATATTCCTTTTCCCACCATACGCCCCTTAGCACTCCAAATGTCCTCTTGCAGTTTCTACAGAAAGAGTGTTTCAGAACTGCTCAATCAAACGTAAGGTTCAACTCTGCTAGTTGAATGCACTTATTAGAAAGAACTTTCGCAGAATGCCTCTGTGTAGTATTTATTTCAAGATATTCCTAGTTCCACTATAGGCCAATTAGCGCTCCGAATGTCCACTTGCAGTTTCTAGAGAAAGAGTGTTTCAGAACACCTCAAACAAAAGCAAGGTTCAACTCTGCTAGTTGAATGCACAGATCAGAAATAAACTTCGCAGAATGCTTCTGTGTTGTTGTTTTTTTGAAGACATTCCTTTTTCCAGTATAGGACCATTAGCGCTACGAATGTCCGCTTGCAGTTTCTACAGAAATAGAGTTTCAGAACTTCTTAATGAAAAGTAAGGTTCAACTCTGCTAGTTGAATGCACACATCAGAAAGAAGTCTCGCAGAATGCTTCTGTGTAGTTTTTATTTCAAGATGTTCCTTTTTCCACTATAGGCCCCTTAGCGCTGTGAATGTCCACTTGCAGTTTCTAAAGAAAGAGAGCTTCAGAACTGGTCAAGAAAAATTAACGTTCAACTCTGTTTGTTGAATGCACAGATCACAAAGAAGTTTCGCAGAATGGTTCTGTGTAGTTTTTATTTGAAGATATTCTTTTTTCCACTATAGGAAACTTAGGGCTCCAAATGTCCGCTTGCAGTTTCAACAGAAGGAGTGTTTCAGAACTGCTGAATCAAAAGTAAGGTTCAACTCTGCTAGTTGAATGTACATATCAGAAAGAAGTTTTGCAGAATGCTTCCGTGTAGTTTTTATTTGAAGATATTCCTTTTTCCACTATAAGCCCATTAGCGCTCCGAATGTCGGCTTGCATTTCCTTCAGAAAGAATGTTTCAAAACTCCTCAATCAAAAGTACGTTTCAAATCTGCTAGTTGAATGCACAGATCAGAAAGAAGTATCACAGAATGCTTCTGTGTAGTTTTTATTTGAAGGTATTCCTTTTTCCACTATAGGCCCCTTAGCGCTCCGTATGTCCACTTGCACTTTCTACAGAAAGAGAGATTCAGAACTTCTCAATCAAAAGTAACTTTCAACTCGGTTAGTTCAATGCATAGGTCAGAAAGAAGTTTCACAGAATGCTTCTGTGTAGTTTTTATATGAAGATATTCCTTTTTTGACTATAGACCCTTTAGCGCTCTGTATGTCCACTTGTACTTTCTACAGAGAGAGAGTTTCAGAACTTCTCAATCAAAAGTAAGGTTCAACATTGTTAGTTGAATGCACAGATCAGAAAGAAGTTTCGCAGAATGCTTCTGTGTAGTTTTTATTTGAAGGTATTCCTATTTCTACTATAGGCCCCTTAGCGCTCCGAATGTCCGCTTGCAGTTTCTACAAAACATGGTTTCACAACTGCTCAATCGAAAGTAGGTTTCAAATCTCATAGTTGTATGCACAGATAAGAAAGAAATTTCGCAGCATGCTTCTGTGTAGTTTTTATTTGAAGATATTGCTTTTCCCACTATAGGCCCTTAAGCGGTCCGAATGTCCGCATGCACTTTCTACAGAAAGAGTGTTTCAGAACTGCTCAATCAAAAGTAAGGTTCAACTCTGCTAGTTGAATGCACAGATCAGAAATTAGTTTCGCAAAATGCTTCTGTGTAGTTTTTATTTGAAGATATTCCTTTTTCCACTATAGGCCCTTAATCGCACCGAATGTCCGCTTGCAGTTTCTACAGAAAGAGTGTTTCAGACCTGCTCAATCAAAAGTAAGGTTCAACTATGCTACTTGAATGCAGAGATCAGAAATTAGTTTCGCAGAATGCTTCTGTGTAGTTTTTATTTGAAGATATTCCTTTTTCCACTATAGGCCCCTTAGCGCTCCGAATGTCCGCTTGCAGTTTCTACACAAAGAGTGTTTCAGAACTGCTCAATCTAAAGTAAGGTTCAACTCTGCTAGTTGAATGCACAGATCAGAAAGTTGTTTCGCAAAATGTTTCTATGTAGTTTTTATTTGAAGGTACTCCTTTTTCCACTATAGGCCCGTTAGCACTCCGACTGTCCACTTGCAGTTTCTGCAGAAAGAGTGTTTCAGAACTACTGAATCAAAAGTAAGGTACCACTCTGCTACTTGAATGCAGAGATCAGAAAGGAATTTCGCAGAATGATTCTGTGTTGTAATTATTTGAAGATATTCCTTTTTCCACTATAGGCCCATTAGCACTCCGAATGTCCGCTTGCAGTTTCTGCAGAAAGAGTGTTTCAGATCTGTTCAATAAAAATTAAGGTTCAACTCTGCTAGTTGAAAGCACAGATCAGAAAGAAGTATCACAGAATGCTTTTGTGTAGTTTTTATTTGAAGATAGTCCTTTTTCCACATTAGTCCTATTATCTCTCTGAATGTCCACTTCCAGTTTCTACAGAAAGAGTGTTTCAGAACTCCTCAATCCAAAGTAAGGTTCAACTCTGATAGTTGAATGCACAGATCAGAAAGAAGTTTCGCAGAATGCTTCTGTGTAGTTTTTATTTGAAGATATTCCTTTTTCCACTCTAGGCCGCTTAGCGCTCCGAATGTCCGCATGCAGTTCCTACAGAAACAGTGTTTCAGAGCTGCTCACTCAAAAGTAAGGTTCAACTCTGCTGGTTGAATGCACTGCTCGGAAAGAAGTTTAACAGAATGCTTCTCTGTAGTTTTTATTTGAAGATATTCCTTTTTCCACCATAGGCTCCTTAGAGTTGCGAATATCCACTTGCAGTTCCTACTGAAAGTGTGTTTCAGAACTCCTCAATGAGAAGTAAGGTTCAAATCTGCTAGTTGAATGCACAGATCAGAAAGAAGTTTCACAGAATGTTTCTGTGTAGTTTTTATTTGAAGATATTCCTTTTTCCACTATAGGCCCATTATCACTCCGAATTTCCTCTTGCAGTTTCTACAGAAAGAGTGTTACAGAACTTCTCAATCAAAAGTAAGGTTCAACAATGTTAATTGAATGCACAGATCAGAAAGAAGTTTCACAGAATGCTTCTGTGTAGTTTTTATTTGAAGGTATTCATTTTTGCACTATAGGCCCCTTAGCGCTCCGAATGTCCACTCGGAGTTTCTACAGACAGAGTGTGTCAAAACTCCTCAATCAAAAGGAAGGCTCAACTGTCTCCTTGAATGCACAGATCAGAGATTAGTTTCGCAGATTGTTTCAGTGTATTTTTTTTGGAAGAAATTCATTTTTCCAATATCGGCCTCTTAGCGCTCTGAATGTCTGCTTGCAGTTTCTACAGAAATAGAGTTTCAGAAGTTCTCAATCAAATGTAAGATTCAACTCTGTTACTGGAATGCACAGATCAGAAAGAAGTTTCACAGAATGCTTCTGTGTAGTTTTTATTTCAAGATATTCCTTTTTCCTCTATAGGCCCCTTAGCGCTTTGAATGTCTGCTTGCAATTTCTACAGAAAACGGGTTTCAAAACTCTTCAATCAAAAGTAAGGTTCAACTCCCACTAGTTGAATGCACAGATCAGAAAGTAGTTTCACAGAATGCTTCTGTGTGGTTTTCATTTGAAGATATTCCTTTTTCCACTATAGTCCCCATAGCCCTCCGAATGTCCCCTTGTAGTTTCTATAGAAAGAGTGTTTCAAAACTCCGCCATCAAATCTAAGGTTCAACTCTGTTAGTTGAATACACTAATCAGAAAGAAATTTCGCAGAATGCTTCTGTGTAGTTTTTATTAGAAGATATTCCTTTTTCCACTACAGGCCCCTTAGGGCTCCGAATGTCCACTTGCAGTTTCTACAGAAAGAGTGTTTCAGAACTGTTCAATCAAAAGCAAGCTTCAACTCTGTTAGTTGAATGCACAGATCAGAAAGAAGTTTCGCAGATTGCTTCTGTGTAGTTTTTATTTGAAGATATTCCTTTTTCCACTATTGGCCAGGTAGCGCTCTGAATGTCGGCTTGCAGTTACTACAGAAAGAGTGTTTCAAAACTCCTCAATCAAAAGTAAGGTTCAACTCTGCTTGTTGAATGCAGAGATCAGAAAGAAGTTTTGCTGAATGCTTCTGTGTACTTTTTATTTTAACATAGTCTTCTTTCCACTATAGGCCACTTAGCTATCCGAATGTGGGCTTGCAGTTTATACAGAAAGAGAGTTTCAGAACTTCTCAAAGGTAAGCTTCACCTCTGTCATTTGAATTCACAGATCAGAAAGAATTTTTGTAGAATGCTTCTCTGTAGTTTTTATTTGTAGATATTCCTTTTTCCACTATAGGCCTCTTAGCACTCGGAATGTCAACTTGCAGTTTCTACAGAAAGAGTGTTTCAGAACTGCTCAATCAAAATTAAGGTTCCAATCTGCTAGTTGAATGCACAGATCAGGAAGAAGCTTCACAGAATGTTTCTGTTTACTTTTTATTTGAAGATATTCCTTTTCCCACCATACGCCCCTTAGCACTCCAAATGTCCTCTTGCAGTTTCTACAGAAAGAGTGTTTCAGAACTGCTCAATCAAACGTAAGGTTCAACTCTGCTAGTTGAATGCACTTATTAGAAAGAACTTTCGCAGAATGCCTCTGTGTAGTATTTATTTCAAGATATTCCTAGTTCCACTATAGGCCAATTAGCGCTCCGAATGTCCACTTGCAGTTTCTAGAGAAAGAGTGTTTCAGAACACCTCAAACAAAAGCAAGGTTCAACTCTGCTAGTTGAATGCACAGATCAGAAATAAACTTCGCAGAATGCTTCTGTGTTGTTGTTTTTTTGAAGACATTCCTTTTTCCAGTATAGGACCATTAGCGCTACGAATGTCCGCTTGCAGTTTCTACAGAAATAGAGTTTCAGAACTTCTTAATGAAAAGTAAGGTTCAACTCTGCTAGTTGAATGCACACATCAGAAAGAAGTCTCGCAGAATGCTTCTGTGTAGTTTTTATTTCAAGATGTTCCTTTTTCCACTATAGGCCCCTTAGCGCTGTGAATGTCCACTTGCAGTTTCTAAAGAAAGAGAGCTTCAGAACTGGTCAAGAAAAATTAACGTTCAACTCTGTTTGTTGAATGCACAGATCACAAAGAAGTTTCGCAGAATGGTTCTGTGTAGTTTTTATTTGAAGATATTCTTTTTTCCACTATAGGAAACTTAGGGCTCCAAATGTCCGCTTGCAGTTTCAACAGAAGGAGTGTTTCAGAACTGCTGAATCAAAAGTAAGGTTCAACTCTGCTAGTTGAATGTACATATCAGAAAGAAGTTTTGCAGAATGCTTCCGTGTAGTTTTTATTTGAAGATATTCCTTTTTCCACTATAAGCCCATTAGCGCTCCGAATGTCGGCTTGCATTTCCTTCAGAAAGAATGTTTCAAAACTCCTCAATCAAAAGTACGTTTCAAATCTGCTAGTTGAATGCACAGATCAGAAAGAAGTATCACAGAATGCTTCTGTGTAGTTTTTATTTGAAGGTATTCCTTTTTCCACTATAGGCCCCTTAGCGCTCCGTATGTCCACTTGCACTTTCTACAGAAAGAGAGATTCAGAACTTCTCAATCAAAAGTAACTTTCAACTCGGTTAGTTCAATGCATAGGTCAGAAAGAAGTTTCACAGAATGCTTCTGTGTAGTTTTTATATGAAGATATTCCTTTTTTGACTATAGACCCTTTAGCGCTCTGTATGTCCACTTGTACTTTCTACAGAGAGAGAGTTTCAGAACTTCTCAATCAAAAGTAAGGTTCAACATTGTTAGTTGAATGCACAGATCAGAAAGAAGTTTCGCAGAATGCTTCTGTGTAGTTTTTATTTGAAGGTATTCCTTTTTCTACTATAGGCCCCTTAGCGCTCCGAATGTCCGCTTGCAGTTTCTACAAAACATGGTTTCACAACTGCTCAATCGAAAGTAGGTTTCAAATCTCATAGTTGTATGCACAGATAAGAAAGAAATTTCGCAGCATGCTTCTGTGTAGTTTTTATTTGAAGATATTGCTTTTCCCACTATAGGCCCTTAAGCGGTCCGAATGTCCGCATGCACTTTCTACAGAAAGAGTGTTTCAGAACTGCTCAATCAAAAGTAAGGTTCAACTCTGCTATTTGAATGCACAGATCAGAAAGTAGTTTCGCAGAATGCTTCTGTGTAGTTTTTATTTGAAGATATTCCTTTTTCCACTATTGGCCCCTTCTCGTTCCAAATGTTCGCTTGCAGTTTATACAGAAAGAGGGTTTCAAATCTCCACAATCAAAAGCAATGTTCAACTGTCCTAGCTGAATACACAGATCAGAAAGAAGTCTCACAGAATGGTTCTGAGTAGTTTTTATTTGTAGATATTCCTTTTGCCACTATAGGCCCCTTAGCACTCCGAATGTCCACTTGCATTTTCTAAAGAAAGAGAGTTTCAGAATTGCTCAAGTAAAAGTAAGGCTCAACTCTGTTACTGGAATGCACACATCATAAAGATGTTTCGCAGAATGGTTCTGCGTAGTTTTTATTAGAAGATATTCCTTTTTCCACTATAGGAAACTTAGCGCTCCGAATGTCCACTTGCAGTTTCTACAGAAGGAGAGTTTCAGAACTGCTCAATCAAAAGTAAGGTTCAACTCTGCTAGTTGAATGCACAGATCAGAAAGAAGTTTCACAGAATGCTTCTGTGTAGTTTTTATATGAAGATATTCCTTTTTCCACTATAGACCCCATAGCACTCCGAATGTCTGCGTGCTCTTTCTACAGAAAGAGAGTTTCAGAACATCTCAATCAAAAGTAAGGTTCAACTCTGTTAGTTGAATGCACGGATGAGAAAGAAGTTTCGCAGAATGCTTCTGTGTACTTTTTATTTAAAGTTATTTCTTTTTCCACTATAGGCCCCTTAGCGCTCTGAATATCCACTTGCAGTTTCTACAGAAAGGGTGTGTCAAAACTCCTCAATCTAAAGTAAGGTTCAACTCTGCTAGATGAATGCGCAGATCAGAAGGAAGTTTCACCGAATGCTTCAGTGTAGTTTTATTTGAACATATTCCTTTTTCCACTATAGGACCTTTTGCACTCTGAATGTCCGCTTGCAGTTTCTACAGAAAGAGAGTTTCAGGACTTCTCAATCAAGAGTAAGGTTCAACTCTGTTAGTTGAATGCACAGTTCAGAAAGAAGTCTCACAGAATGCTTCTGAGTAGTTTTCATATGATGATATTCCTTTTTCCACTATAGACAACTTAGCACTCTGAATTTCCGCTTCCACTTTCTACAGAGAGTTTCAGAACTTCTCAATCAAAAGTATGGTTCAACTCGGCTAGTTCAATGCACAGATCAGAAAGAGGTTTCGCAGTATGCTCCTGTGTAGTTTTTATTTGAAGTTATATTTTTCCACTATAGGCCTCTTATCGCTCCAAATATCTGCTTGCAGCTTCTACAGAGTGTTTCAGAACTTCTTAATCAAACGGAAGGTTCAACTCTTCTAGTTGAATGCACAGATCAGAAGGAAGTTTACCGGAATGGTCCTGTGTAGTTTTTATTTGAAGATATTCCCTTTTCCACTATAGGCCACTTAGCCCTGCGAATGTCCACTTGCAGTTTCTACAGAAAGAGTGTTTCAGAACTCCTCAATCAAAAGTAAGCTTCAACTCTGCCAGTTGCATGCACAGATCAGAAAGAATTTTCGCAGAATGCTTCTTTGTAGTTTTCGTTTGGAGATATTCCTTTTTCCACTATTGGTCCCTTAGCGCTCAGAATGTCTGCTTGCAATTTCTACAGAAAGAGTTTCTGAACTTCTCAATCAAATGTAAGGTTCCACTCTGTTAACTGAATGCACAGATCAGATAGAGGTTTCGCAGAATGATTCTGTGTAGTTTTTATTAGAAGATATTCCTTTTTCAGCTACAGGCCCTTTGGCGTTCTGAATGTCCGCTTAGAGTTTCTATTGAAAGAGAGTTTCAGAACTGCTCTAAAAAAAGGAAGGTTCAAACCTGCTACTTCAATGCAGAGATCAGAAAGTAGTTTCAGAGTATGCTTCTGTGTAGTTTTTATTTGAAGATATTCCTCTTTCCACTATAGGCCCCTTAGCGCTCCAAATGTCCGCTTGCAGTTTCTACAGAAAGATTGTTTCAGAACTGCTCAATCACAAGTAAGGTTCAACTCTGCTAGTTGAATGCACAGATCAGAAAGAAGTTTCGCAGAATGCTTCTGTGTAGTTTTTATTTGAAGATATTCCTGTTTCCACTATAGGCCCCTTAGCGCACTGAATGTCCGTTTGCAGTTTCTACAGAAACAGTGTTTCAATACTTCTCAATCAAAAGTAAGGTTCAACTCTCTTGGTTGAATGCACAGATCATAAAAATGTCTCACAGAATGCTTCTGCGTAGTTTTCATTTGAAGATAATCCTTTTTCCACTATAGGTCTCTTAGAGCTCCAAATGTCCACTTGCACTTTCTACAGAAAGAGTGTTTCAAAACTCCTCAATCCAAGGTAAGGTTCCACTCTGCTGGTTGAATGCGCAGATCAGAAAGTAGTCTCGCAGAATGCTTCACTGTACTTTTTATGTGAAGATATTCCTTTTTCCACTGTAGGCACATTAGCGCTCCGAATGAGTGATGGCAGTTTCTACAGAAGACACTTTGAGTACTTCTCAATAAAAAGTAAGGTTCAACTCTGTTAGTTGAATGCACAGATCAGAAAGAAGTTTTGCTGAATGCTTCTGTGTAGTTTTTATTTTAAGATATTCCATTTTCCTCTTTAGGCCCCTTAGCGCTCCGAATATCCGCTTGAAGTTTCTACAGAAAGAGTGTTTCAGAACTGCTCAATGAAATGTAAGGTTCAACTCTGCAAGGTGAATGCACAGATCTGAAGGAAATTTCACAGAATACTTCTGTGTAGTTTGTATTTTAAGACATTCCTTTTTCCACTATAGGCCCCTTAGCAGTCCGAATGTCCGCTTGCAGTTTCTACAGAAAGAGTGTTTCAGAACTCCTCAATCAAAAGTAAGGTTCAGCTCTGATCGTTGAATGCACAGATCAGGAAGAAGTTTCACACAATGCTTCTCTGTAGTTTTTATTAGAAGATATTTCTTTTTCACTATAGTCCCCGAATAGCTCCGAATGCCTCCTTGCAGTTTGTACACAAAGAGTGTTTCAAAACTCCTCAATCAGAAGTAAGGTTCAAATCTGCTAGTTGAATGCTCGGATCAGAAAGAAGTTTCACAGAAAGCTTCAGTGTAGTTTTTATTTGAAGATATTCCTTTTTTCACTGTAGGCCCCTTATCGCTCTGAATGTCCAATTGCAGTTTCTACAGAAAGAGTGTTTCATAAATCCTCAATCAAATGTAAGGTTCAACTCTGTTCGTTCAATGCAGAGATCTTGAAGAAGTTTCGCAGAATGCTTCTGTGTAGTTTTTATTTGAAGATATTACTTTTTCCACTATAGGCCCCTTAGCGCTCCGAATGTCCAATTGCACTTTCTACACAAAGAGTGTTTCAAAACTCCTCAATCAAAAGTAAGGTTCAGCACTGCCAGTTGAATGCACTGATCAGAAAGAAGTCTCACAGAATGCTTCTGTGCAGTTTTTATTTGGAGATATTCCTTTTTCCTCTATAGGTCCATTAGCACTCCAAATTTCCTCTATCTTTTTCTACAGAAAGAGAGTTTCAGAACTTCTCAATCAAAAGTAAAGTTCAACATTGTTATTTGAATGCACAGATCAGAAACTGTTTCGCAGAATGCTCCTGTGTAGTTTTTATTTGTAGATATTCCTTTTTGCACTTTAGGCCCCTTAGCGCCCCGAATGTGCGCTTCCAGTTTCTACAGAAAGTGTGTTTCAGAACTGCTCGATCAAAAGTAAGGTTCAGTTGTGTTAGTTCAACACACAGATCAGAAAGAAGTTTCGCAGAATGCGTCTGTGTCGTTTTTATTTGAAGATATTCCTTTTTCCACTATCGGCCACTATGGGGTACGAATGTCCGCTTGCAGTTTCTACAGAAAGTGTGTTTCAGAACTCCTCAATCAAAAGTGATGTTCAACACTTCTAGTTGAATGCACAGATCAGAAAAAGTTTCGCAGAATGATTCTGTTTACTTTTTATTTGAAGATATTCCTTTTTCCTCTATAGGCCCCTTAGCAGTCCGAATGTACGCTTGCAGTTTCTACAGAAAGAGTGTTTCAAACCTCCTCATTCAAAAGTAAGTTTCAACTCTGCTAGTTGAATACACAGATCAGAAAGAAGTTTCACAGAATGCTTCGGTGAAGTTTTTATTTGAAGATATTCCCTTTTCCTCTATTGGCCCCTTAGCGCTCCGATTGTCCACTTGCAGTTTCTACAGAAAGACTGTTTCAAAACTTCACAGTCAAAAGTAAGTTTCAACTCTGCTAGTTGAGTGCACAGATCAGAAAGAAGTCTCACAGAATACTTCTGTGTAGTTTTTATTTGAAGTTATTCCGTTTTCCACTGCAGGAACAATAGCACTCAAAATGTCTCCTTGCAGTTTCTCCAGAAAGACGTTTTTAGAACTTCTCAATCAAAAGAAAGTTCCAACTCTGTTAGTTGAATGCACAGATCAGAAAGGAGTTTCGCAGAATGCTTCTGTGTAGTTTTTATTGGAAGATATTCCTTTTTCCACTGTAGGCCCCTAAGCACTCCGAATGTCCGCCTGTAGTTTCTACAGAAAGAGTGTTTCTGATCTCTTCAATCAAAAGAAAGTTTCAACTATGCTAGTTGAATGCACAGATCAGAAAGAAGTTTCACAGAATGCTTCTGTGTAGTTTTTATTTGAAGGTATTCCTTTTTTCACTATAGGCCCCTTTGTGCTCCGAACGTCCGCTTGCCATTTCTACAGAAAGAGAGTTTCAGAACATCTCAATCAAAAGAAAGGTTCAACTCTGCTATTTGAATGCAGAGATCAGAAAGTTGTTACACAGAATGCGTCTGTGTAGTTCTTATTTGAAGATATTACTTTTTCCACTATAGGCCCCTTAGAGCTCCAAATGTCCACTTCCAGTTTCTACAGAAAGAGTGTTTCAGAACTTCTCAATCAAAAGTAAGGTTCAACTCTGTTAGTTGAATGCACAGATCACAAAGAAGTTTCACAGAATGCTTCTGTGTAGTTTTTATTTGAAGATATTCCTTTTCCCACTATAGGCCCTTTAGCGCTCTGAATGTCCGATTGCAGTTTCTACAAAACATGGTTTCACAACTGCTCAATCGAAAGTAGGTTTCAAATCTCATAGTTGTATGCACAGATAAGAAAGAAATTTCGCAGCATGCTTCTGTGTAGTTTTTATTTGAAGATATTCCTTTTCCCACTATAGGCCCTTAAGCGGTCCGAATGTCCGCATGCACTTTCTACAGAAAGAGTGTTTCAGAACTGCTCAATCAAAAGTAAGGTTCAACTCTGCTAGTTGAATGCACAGATCAGAAATTAGTTTCGCAAAATGCTTCTGTGTAGTTTTTATTTGAAGATATTCCTTTTTCCACTATAGGCCCTTAATCGCACCGAATGTCCGCTTGCAGTTTCTACAGAAAGAGTGTTTCAGACCTGCTCAATCAAAAGTAAGGTTCAACTATGCTACTTGAATGCAGAGATCAGAAATCAGTTTCGCAGAATGCTTCTGTGTAGTTTTTATTTGAAGATATTCCTTTTTCCACTATAGGCCCCTTAGCGCTTCGAATGTCCGCTTGCAGTTTCTACACACAGAGTGTTTCAGAACTGCTCAATCTCAAGTAAGGTTCAACTCTGCTAGTTGAATGCACAGATCAGAAAGTTGTTTTGCAAAATGTTTCTATGTAGTTTTTATTTGAAGGTACTCCTTTTTCCACTATAGGCCCGTTAGCACTCCGAATGTCCGCTTGCAGTTTCTGCAGAAAGAGTGTTTCAGAACTACTGAATCAAAAGTAAGGTACCACTCTGCTACTTGAATGCAGAGATCAGAAAGGAATTTCACAGAATGATTCTGTGTTGTAATTATTTGAAGATATTCCTTTTTCCACTATAGGCCCATTAGCACTCCGAATGTCCGCTTGCAGTTTCTGCAGAAAGAGTGTTTCAGAACTGTTCAATAAAAATTAAGGTTCAACTCTGCTAGTTGAAAGCACAGATCAGAAAGAAGTATCACAGAATGCTTTTGTGTAGTTTTTATTTGAAGATAGTCCTTTTTCCACATTAGTCCTATTATCTCTCTGAATGTCCACTTCCAGTTTCTACAGAAAGAGTGTTTCAGAACTCCTCAATCCAAAGTAAGGTTCAACTCTGCTAGTTATATGTGCAGATTGGAAAGAAGTTTCGCAGAATGCTTCTGTGTAGGTTTTATTGGAAGATATTCCTTTTTCCACTGTAGGCACCATAGCGCTCCGAATGTCCGCTTGCAGTTTGTACAGAAAGAGAGTTTCAGAACTGCTCAATCAACTGTAACGTTCAACTCTGCTAGGTGAATGCACAGATCAGAAAGCAGTTTCCCAGAATGCTGCTGAGTAGTTTTTATTTGAACATATTTTTTTTTCACTATATGCCCATTAGTGCTCCGATTGTCCGCTTCCAGTTTCTACAGAAAGAGTGTTTCAGAACTGCTCAATCAAAATTAAGGTTCAACTCTGCTAGTAGAATGCACAGATAAGAAAGAAGTTTCACCGAATGATTCTGTGTAGTTTTTGTTTGAAGATATACCTTTTTCCACTATAGTCCCTTTAGCCCTCCGAATGTCCACATGCAGTTTCCTCTGAAAGAGTGTTTCGGAACTGCTCAATAAAAAGTGAGGTTCACCTCTGCTAGTTCAAAGCATATATCAAAAAGCAGTTTGTCAAAATGGTTCTGTGTAGTTTTTATTTGAAGATATTCTTTTTTCCACTGTAGGCCCCTAAGAGCTCAGAAAGTCTGCTTGCAGTTTCTCCATAAGGAGAGTTTCAAACTCCTCGATCAAAAGTAAGGTTCCACTCTGCTATTTGAATGCACAGATCAGAAAGTAGTCTCGCAGAATGCTTCTGTGTAGTTTTTATTTGAAGATATTCCTTTTTCCACTATAAGCCCCTTAGAGCTCCGAATGTCCACTTGCAGTTTCTACAGAAAGAGTTTTTCAGAACTCCTCAATCAACAGTAAGTTTCAACTCTTCTAGTTGAATGCACAGATCAGAAAGTACTTTCGCACAATGCTTCAATGTAGTTTTTATTTGACGATATTCCTTTTTCCACTGTAGGATCCTTAGTGCTCCGAATGTCTGCTTGCAGTTTCTACAGAATGAGAGTTTCAGAACTTATCAATCAAAAGTAAGGTTCTACTCTTTTAGCTGAATAAAGAGGTAAGAAAGTTGTTTCACGGAATGCTTCTGTGTCGTTTTTATTTGAAGATATTCCTTTTTCCACTATAGGCCGTGTGGCGCTCTAAATGTCCCCTTGTAGTTTCTACAGAAAGAGTGTTTCAGTACTCCTCAATCAAAAATAAGCTTCAACTCTGTTACTTAAATGCACAGATCAGAAAGCAGTTTCGGAGAATGCTTCTGTGTAGTTTTTATTGAAGATATTACTTTTTCCACTATAGGCCCCTTAGCACTCCTAATGTCCGCTTGGGTTTTCTACAAAAATAGTGTTTCAGAACTGCTCAATCAAAAGTTATGTTCAACTCTGTTATTTGAATGCACAGATCAGAAAGAAGTTTCACACAATGCTTCTGTGTAGTTTTTATTTGAAGATATTCCTTTTGCCACTATAGGACACTTAGTGCTCCGAATGTCCGCTTGCAGTTTCCACAGAAAGAGTTTTTCAGGACTGCTCAATCAAAAGTAAGCTTCAACTCTGCAATGTGAATGCACAGATCAGTAAGAAGTTTCCCAGAATGCTGCTCTGTAGTTTTTTTGAAGATATTCCTTTTTCTACTATAAGCCCCTTAGCGAAACGAATGTCCACTTGCAGTTTCTACAGAAAGAGAGTTTCAGAACTCCTCAATCAAAAGTAAGGTTCAACTCTGTTAGTTGAATGCACAGATCAGAAGGAAGTTTCGCAGAATACTTCTGTGTAATTTTTATTTGAAGACATTCCTTTTTCCACTATAGGCTCCTTAGCTCTACGAATGTCCACTTACAGCTTTTACAGAAAGAGAGTTTCAGAACTCCTCAATCAAAAGGAAGGTTCAACCCTGCTAGATGAACGCACAGATCAGAAAGAAGTTTCCCAGAATGCTACTGTGTAGTCTTTATTTGAAGATATTCCTTTTTCCACTATAGGCCCTTTAGCGCTCTGAATGTCCACTTGCAGTTTCTACAGAAAGAGAGTTTCAGAACTTCTCAATCAAAAGTAAGGTTCAACTCTGGTAGTTGAATGCACAGATCAGAAAGAAGTTTCGCAGAAAGCTTCTGTGTAGTTTTTATTTGAAGATATTCCTTTTTCCACTATAGGCCCCTTAGCGCTCCGAATGTCCGCTTTCAGTTTCTACAGAAAGAGTGTTTCAAAACTCCTCAATCAAAAGTAACGTTCAACTCTGCTAGTTGAATGCACAGATCAGAAAGTATTCTCACACAGTACTTCTGTGTAGTTATTTTTAAGATATTCCTTTTTCCACTATAGGCCCCACAGTGCTCCGAATATCCGCTTGCAGTTTCCACAGATAGAGTTTTTCAGAACTGTTCAATCAAAAGTAACGTTCAACTCTGTTAGTAGAATGCACAGATCAGAAAGCAGTTTCGCAGAATGCTTCTGCACAATTTTTAGTTGAAGATATTCCTTTTTCCACTATAGGCCCCTTAGCGCTCCCAATGTCCGCTTGCAGTTTCTACAAAAAGAGTGTTTCAGAACTGCTCTATCAAGAGTAATTTTCAACTCTGCTAGCTGAATGCACATATCAGAAAGGAATTTCACAGAAAGCTTCTGTGTAGTTTTTATTTGGAGATATTACTTTTTCCACTATAGGACACTTAGAACTCTGAATGTACGCTTGCAGTTTCTACAGAAAGAGAGTTTCAGAACATCTGTATCAAAAGTAAGGTATAACTCTGTTATTTGAAAGCACAGATCAGAAAGAAGTTTCGCAGAATGCTTCTGTGTAGTTTTTATTTGAAGATATTCTTTTTTCCACTTTTGGCCCCATAGCTCTCCAACTCTCCGCTTGCAGTTACTACAGAAAGAGTGTTTCAAAACTCCTCCATCAAAAGTAAGGTTCAACTCTGTTAGTTGAATGCACAGATCAGAAAGAAGACACACAGAATGATTCTGTGTAGCTTTTATTTGGAGTTATTCCAATTTCCTCTATATGACCCAGTGCGCTCCGAATGTCTGCTTGCAGTTTCTCCAGAAAGACAGTTTCAGAACTTCTCAATCAAAGGTAAGGTTCAACTCTGCTAGTTGAATGCACAGATCAGAAACAAGTTAGGCAGAATGCTTCAGTGTAGTTTTTATTTGAAGATATTCCTTTTTCCACTATAGGCGCCTTGGCCTCTGAATGTCCGCTTGCAGTTTCTACGGAAAGAGTGATTCAGAACTTCTCAATCAACAGTAAGGTTCAAATCCGTTAGTTGAATGCACAGATCTGAAAGAAGTTTCGCAGAATGCTTCTGTGTAGTTTTTATTTGAAGATATTCCCTTTTCCACTATAGGGCACTTAGCGCTCCGATTTTCCTCTTGCAGTTACTACAGAAAGAGAGTTTCAGAACTTCTCATTCAAAAGTAAGGTTCAACAGTGCTAGTTGAATGCACAGATCAGAAAGATGCTTCGCAGAGTGCTTCTGTGTAGTTTTTATTTGAAGATATTACTTTTTCCACTATAGGCCCCTTAGGGCTCTGAAAGTCTGCTTGCAGTCTCTACAAAAGAGTGTTTCAGAACCGCTCAATCAAAAGTAAGTTTCAACTCTGCTAGTTGAATGCACAGATAAGAAAGAAGTTTCACAGAATGCTTCTGTGTAGTTTTTATATGAAGATATTCCTTTTTCCACTGTATGCAATTTAGCGCTCCGAATGTCCGGTTGCAGTTTCTACAGAAAGAGTGTTTCAGAACTGCTCAATCAAAAGTAAGGTTCAACTCTGCTAGTTGAATGCACAGATCAGAACCTGGTTACACAGCATGCTTCTGTGTAGTTTTTATTTGATGATATTTCTTTTTCCACTATTGGCCCCTTAGTGCTCGGAATGTCCACTTGCAGGTTTACACGAAGAGATTTTCAGAACATCTCAATCAAAAGTGAGGTTCAACTCTGCTAGTTGAATGCAGAGATCAGAAATATGTTTCACAGAATGCTTCTGTGTAGTTTTTATTTGAAGATATTCCTTTTCCCCCTAAACACCCCTTAGTGCTCCGAATGTCCGCTTGCAGTTTCTACAGAAAGGGTGTTTCAGAACTGTTCAATCAAAAGTAAGGTTCAACTCTCTTAGTTGAATGCACAGATCAGAAACAAGTTTCACAGAATGCTTCTGCATAGTTTTGATTTGATGATAGTCCTTTTTTCACTATAGGTCCCTTAGCACTCCGAATGTCCTCTTGCAGTTTCTACAGAAAGAGTGGTTCAGAACTGCTCTATCAAAATAAGGTTCAACTGTGCTAGTTAAATGTACAGATCAGAAAGCTGTTTCACAAAATGCTTCTGTATAGTTTTTAATTGAAGATATTCCTTTATCCACTGTAGGCCCCTCAGCGCTCCGAATGTCCGCTTGCATTTTCTACAGAGAGTGTTTCAAAACTCGTCTATCAAAGGTGAGGTTCAACTCCGTTAGTTGAATGCACAGATCAGAAAGAAGTTTCGCAGAATGCTTCTGTGTAGTTTTTATTTGAGGATAGTCCTTTTTCCACTATGGGCCACTTAGCGCTCTGAATGTCTGCTTGCAGTTTCTACAGAAGGAGTGTTTCAGAACTGCTCAATCAAACGTAAGGTTCAACGCTGCTAGGTGAATCCATAGATCAGAAAGAAGTTTCGCAGAATGCTTCCATGTAGTTCTTATTTGAAGGTGTTTTTTTTTTCCACTATTGGCTCCTTAGTGCTCTGAACGTCCGCTTGCAGTTTCTACAGAAAGAGATTTTCAAAACTCCTCAATCAAAAGTAAGGTTCAACTCTGCTAGTTGAATGCATAGATCAGAAAGATGTTTTGCAGAATGCTTCTGTGTAGTATTCATTTGATGATATTCCTTTTTCCACTATTGGCCCCTTCGCACTCCAAATGTCCGCTTGCAGTTTCTACAGAAAGCGAGTTTCAGAACTTCTCCATCAAAAGTAAGGTTCAACTCTGTTATTTGAATGTACAGAACAGAAAGAAGTTTCGCAGAATGCTTCTGTGTAGTTTTATTGGAAGATATTCCTTTTTCCACTATAGGCCCCTTAGCGATCCGAATGTCCACTTGCAGTTTCTACAGAAAGAGAGTTTCAGAACTGCTCAATCAAAAGTAAGGTTCAACTCTGCTAGTTGAATGCACAGATCAGAAAGAAGTTTCGCAGAATGCTTCTGTGTAGTTTTTATTTGAAGATATTCCTTTTTCCAAGATTGGCCGCGTTGCGCTCCAAATCTCCACTTGCAATTTCTACAGAAAGAGTGTATCAAAAATCCTCAATCTAAAGTGAGGTTCAGCTCTGTTAGTTGAATGCATAGATCAGTAAGAAGTTTCACAGAATGATTCTGTGTAATTTTTATATGAAGGTATTCCTTTGTCCACGATAGACTGTGTAGTGCTCCAAATATCCACTTGCAGTTTCTACAGGAAGACGGTATGAAAACTCCTCAATCATAAGTAAGGTTCATCTCTGTTACTTGAATTCACACATCGGAAAGAAGTTTCTCAGAATGTTTCTGTGTAGTTTTTATTTGAAGATACTTCTTTTTCCACTATAGCCTGCATAGCGCTCCAAATGTCCACTTGCAGTTTCTACAGAAAGAGTGTTTCAAAACTACTGAATCTAAATTAAGCTCCATCTTTTTCAGTGGAATGGATATATCAGAAAGTAGTTTGACAGAATGATTCTGTGTAGTTTATATTTGAAGACATTCCCTTTTCCACGATAGGCCTCTTAGCTCTCCAAATGTCCACTTGCAGTTTCTGCAGAAAGAGTGTTTCAAAACTCCTCAATCAAAAGTAAGGTTCAACTCTGTTAGTTGAATGCACAGATCATAAGGAGGTTTCACAGAATGCTTCTCTGTAGTTTTTATTTGAAGATATTCCTTTTTCCATGATAGGCAGCGTAGCCCTAAAAATGTCCTCTTGCAGTTTCTATAGAAAGAGTATTTCAAACTCCACAATCAAAAGTAAAGTTCAATTCTGTTAGTTGAATGCACAGAGCATAAAGAAGTTTCACAGAATGCTTCTGTGTAGTTTTCATTTGATGATATTCCTTTTTCCACTATAGGCCCCTTCGCGCTCAAATGTCCGCTTGCAGTTTCTACAGAAAGGGAGTTTCAGAACTTCTCCATAAAAGTAAGGTTCAACTCTGTTAGTTGAATGCACAGATCAGTAAGAATTTTTGCAGAATTCTTCAGTGTAGTTTTTATTGAAGATATTACTTTTTCCACTATAGGCCCCTTAGCGATCCGAATGTGCACTTGCAGTTTCTACAGAAAGAGTGTTTCAGAACTGCTCAATCAAAAGTAAGCTACAACTCTGCTAGCTGAATGCACAGATCAGAAAGACGTTTTGCAGAATGCTTCTGTGTAGTTTTTATTAGAAGATATTCCTTTTTCCACTATAGGCCCCTAAGCGCTCTGAATGTCCACTTGCATTTTCTACAGAAAGAGTGTTTGAGTACTGCTTAATCAAAAGTAAGCTTCAACTCTGCTAGTTGAATGCACAGATCAGAAGGTAGTTTCGCAGAATGCTTCTCTGTAGTTTTTATTTGAAGATATTCCTTTTTCCACCATAGGCCCCTTAGCGCTCTGAATGTCCTCTTGCAGTTTCTACAGAAAGAGTGTTTCAGAACTGCACAATCTAAAGTAAGCTACAACTCTGCTAGTTGAATGCACAGATCTGAAAAAAGTCTCGCAGAATGCTTCTGTGTAGTTTTTATTTGAAGATATTTCTTTTTCCACCGTAGGCACCTTAACTCTCCGAATGTCCGCTTGCAGTTTCTACAGAAAGAGTGTTTCAGAACTGCTCAATCAACTGTAAGGTTCAACTCTGCTAGTTGAATGCACAGATCAGAAAGCAGTTTCCCACAATTCTTCTTAGAAATTTTTATTTGAACTTATTCCTTTTTTTAGTATATGCCACTTAGCGCTCCGAGTGACGGATTGCAGTTTCTACAGAAAGAGTCTTTCGGAACTGCTCAATAAAAAGTATGGTTCCACTCTGCTAGTTGAATGCATAGATCAGAAAGAAGTTTCGCAGAATGCTTCTGTGTAGTTTTTATTTGAAGATATTCCTTTATCCACTATAGGCCCCTTAGCGCTCCTAATGTACGCTTGCAGTTTCTACAGAAAGAGTGTTTCAAAACTCCTCAATCAAATGCAAGGTTCAACTCTGCTAGTCGAATGCACAGATCAGAATGCAGTCTCGCAGAATGTTTCTGTGTAGTTTTTATTTGAAGATATTCCTTTTTCCACTATAGTCCCCTTAGTGCTCCGAATGTCCGCCTGCAGTTTCTACAGAAAGAGAGTTTCAGAACTTCTCAATCATAAGTAAGGTTCAACTCTGTTAATTGAAAGCGCAGATCAGTAAGGCCTTTCACAGAAAGCTTCAGTGTAGTATTTATTTGTAGATATTCCTTTTCCCACTAAAGGCCCCTTTGCGCTCTGAATGTCCGCTTGCAGTTTCTACAGAAAGAGTGTTTCAGAGCTGCCCAATCAAAAGTAAGGTTCAACTCCGCTAGTTGAATGCACAGATCAGGAAGAAGTTTCACAGAATGCTACTGTGTAGTTTTTATATGAAGATATTCCTTTTTCCACTATAGGCCCATTGGCGCTCCGAATATCCACTTGCAGTTTCTACTGAAAGAGTGATTCAGAACTACTCAATCAAAAGAAAGCTTCAACTCTGTTAGATGAATGCACAGATCAGAAAGAAGTTTTGCAGAATGCTTCCGTGTGGTTTTTATTTAAAGATATTCCTTTTACCACTGTTGGCACCTTAGCGCTCCGAATGTCGGCTTACAGTTTCTACAGAAAGAGTGTTTCAGAACTGCTCAATCAAAAGTAAGGTTCTACTGTGCTAGTTGAATGCATAGATCAGAGAGAAGTGTTGCAGAATGCTTCTGTGTAGTTTTTGTATGAAGATATTCCTTTTTCCACTATAGGACCCTTAGCGCTCGGAATGTCCACATGCAGTTTCTACAGAAAGAGTGTTTCAGAACTGCTCAATCAATATTAAGTTTCAACTCTGCTAGTTAAATGCACAGATCAGAAAGAAGTTTCACAGAATTCTTCTGTGTAATTTTTATTTGAAGTTATTCCTTTTTCCACTATAAGCCCCTTAGCGGTCTGAATCTCTGCCTGCAGTTTCTACCGAAAGAGTGTTTCACAACTGCTCAATCCAAAGTAAGGTTCAACACTGTTAGTTGAATGCACAGATGAGAAAGAAGTTTCGCAGAATGCTTCTGTGTAGTTTCTCTTTGAAGATAATACTTTTTCCACTGTAGGGCCCTTAGCGCTCCGAATGTCTGCTTGCAGTTTCTACAGAAAGAGTGTTTCAGAACTGCTCAATCAAACGTAAGGTTCAACGCTGCCAGGTGAATGCACAGATCAGAAAGAAGTTTCGCAGAATGCTTCCGTGTAGTTCTCATTTGAAGGTATTCCTTTTTCCACTATTGGCTCCTAAGCGCTCAGAAAGTCCGCTTACATTTTCCACAGAAAGAGTTTTTCAAAATTCCTCAATCAAAAGTAAGGTTCAACTCTGCTAGCTGAATGCACAGATCAGAAAGAAATTTCGCAGAATGCTTCTCTGTAGTTTTCATTTGATGATATTACTTTTTCCACTATTGCCCCATCGTGCTCCAAATGTCTGCTTGCAGTTTCTACAGAAAGAGAGTTTCAGAATTTCTCCATAAAAGTAAGGTTCAACTCTGTTAGTTGAATGCACAGATCGGAAAGAATTTTCACAGAATGCTTCTGTGTAGTTTTTATTGGAAGATATTTCGTTTTCAACTATAGGCCCCTTAGCGCTCCGAATGTCTGCTTGCAGTTTCTACAGAAAGGGAGTTTCAGAACTTCTCAATCAATAGTAAGGTTCAACTCTGTTAGTTGAATGCACAGATCAGAAAGAAGTTTCGCAGAATGTTTCTGTGTAGTTTTTATTTGAAGATACTCCTTTTTCCACTATAGCCCCTTAGCGCTCTGAATGCCGCTTGCTGTTTCTACAGAAAGAGTGTTTCAGATCTGCTCAATCAAATGCAAGGTTCAACTCTACTAGTTGAATGCACAGATCAGAAAGAAGTTTCGCAGAATGCTTCTGTGTAGTTTTTATTTGAAGATATTCATTTTTCCACTTTTGGCCCCTTAGCGCTCCGAATGTCTACTTGCAGTTTCTACAGAAAGAGAGTTTCAGGACTTTTCAATCAAAAGTATGGTTCATCTCTGTTGGTTGAATGCACAGAACAGAAAGAAGTTTCACAGAATGCTTCTGTGTAGTTTTTATTTGAGGATATTCCTTTTTCCACTATAGGCCCGATTGCGCTCCGAATGTCCGCTTGCAGTTTCTAAAGAAAGAGTGTTTCAGAACTGCTAAATCAAAAGTAAGGTTCAACTCTGCTAGTTGAATGCACAGATCAGAAAGATGTTTCACAGAATGCTTCTGTGTTGTTTTTATTTGAGGATATTCCTTTTTCCACAATAGCCCACATAGCGCTCCGAATATCCGCCTGCAGTTTCTACAGAAAGAGAGTTTCAGAACTACTCAATCAAAAGTAAGTTTCAACTCTGCTAGTTAAATGCACAGATCAGAAAGAAGTTTCACAGAATGCTTCTGTGTAGTTCTTATTTGAAGATATTCCTTTTTCCACTATAGTCCCCTTAATACTCGGAATATCTGCGTGTAGTTTCTAAAGAAAGATTGTTTCAAAACTCCTAAATCAAAAGTAAGGTTCAACTCTGCTAGTTGGACGCACCGATCATAAAGAAGTCTCGCAGAATGCTTCTCTGTAGTTTTTATTTGAGGATATTTCTTTTTCACTATAGGCCCCTTAGTGCTCCGAATGTCCGCTTGCAGTTTCTACAGAGAGAGAGTTTCAGAGCTACTCAATCAAAAGTAAGATTCAACTCTGCTAGTTAAATGCACAGATCAGAAAGGAGTTTCACAGAATGCTTCTGTGTATTTCTTATTTGAAGTTATTCCTTTTTCTGCTATAGGCCCCTATGCCTTCCAAATGTCCGCTTGCAGTTTCTACAGAAAGATTGTTTCAAAACTCCTCAATCAAAAGTAAGGTTTAACTCTGCTAGTTGAATGCCCAGATCAGAAAGATGTTTCGCAGAAATGTTCTGTGTGGTTTATATTTCAGGATATTCCTTTTTCCACTAGAGGCCATGTAGCGCTCAGAATATCCTCTTGCAGTTTCTACAGAAAGAGTGTTTCGGAACTGCTCAATCAAAAGTAAGGTTCAACTCTGTTAGTTGAATGCACAGATGTGAAAGAAGTTTTGCAGAATGCTTCTGTGAAGTTTTTATTTGAACATACTCCTTTTTCCACTATAGGCCCCTTAGCGCTCCATATATCCGCTTGCAGTTTCTAAACAAAGAGTGATTCAAAACTCGTCAATCAAAAGAAAATTTCAACGCTGCTTGTTGAATGCACAGAAGAGAAAGATGTCTCGCAGAATGCTTCTGTGTAGATTTTATTTGAATATATTCCTTTATCCACTATAGGCCCCTTAGTACTCCGAATGACCACTTGCAGTTTTTACAGAAACAGTGTTTCAGAACTGCTCAATCAAAAGTAAACATCCCTGTTACTTGAATGCACAGAACAGAAAGATGTTTCACAGAATGCTACTGTGTTGTTTTTATTTCAAAATATTCCTTTTTCCAATATAGGCCCCTAAGAGCTCCGAATGTCCACTTGCTGTTTCTGCAGAAAGAGTGTTTCAGAGCTGCTCAATCAAAAGTAAGCTTCAATTCTGTCAGTTGAATGCACAGAACAGAAAGATGTTTCACAGAATGCTTCTGTGTAGTTTTTATTTGAAGATATCCCTTTTTCCACTTTTGGCCACTTAGTGCTCCGAATGTCCATTTGCAGGTTTTACAAAAAGTGTGTTTCAGAACTGCTCAATCAAAAGTAAGCTTCAACTCTGTTAGCTAAATGCACAGAACAGAACGAAGCTACACAGAATGCTTCTGTGTAGTTTTTATTTGAAGATATCACTTTTTCCACTCTAGGCTCCTTCGTGCTCCAAATGTCCACTTGCAGTTTCTACTGAAAGAGTGTTTCAGAACTGCACAGTCAAATGTAAGCTTCAACTCTGTTAGGTGAATGCACAGAACAGAAAGTTGTTTAACAGAAGGTTTCTGTGTCATATTTATTTGAAGATATTCCTTTTTCCCCTATAGGCCCATTAGCACTCTGAATGTCCACTTGCAGTTTCTACAGAAAGAGTGTTTCAGAACTGCTCAATCAAAGTAAGCTTCAATTCCATTACTGGAATGCACAGAACAGAAATAAGTTTCACAGAATGCTTCTGTGTAGTTTTTATTTGAACATATTCCTTTTTCACTATACGCCCCTTAGCGCTCTGAATGTCTGTTTGCAGTTTCTACAGAAATGGTGTTTCAGAAGTTCTCAATCAAAAGTAAGGTTCAACTCTGATAGTTCAATGCACAGAAGAGAAAAAAGTTTTACAGAATGCTTCTGTGTAGTTTTATTTCAAGATATTACTTTTTTCACTATAGGCCCCTTAGCGTTTCGAATGTCCACTTGCAGTTTCTACAGAAAGAGTTTTTCACAATTGCTCAATCAAAAGGAAGCTTAAAGTCTGTCAGTTTAATGCACAGAAGAGAAAGAAGTTTCACAGTATGATTCTGCGTAGTTTTTATATGAAGATATTCTTTTTCCACTATAGGCCCCTTAGCGCTCCGAATTTCCACTTGCTGTTTCTACGGTAACAGTGTTTCAGAACTCCACAAACAAAAGTAAGCTTCAAATCTGTTAGTTGAATGCACAGAACATAAAGATGTTTCACAGAATTCTTCTGTGTTGTTTTTATTTGAACATAATCTTTATCCACTACAGGCCCCTTAGCACTCTGAATGTCTACTTGCAGTTGCTACAGAAAGAGTGTTTCAGAACTGCTCAATCAAAGTAAGCTTCAACTCTGTTAGTTGAATGCACAGAAGAGAACGAAGTTTCTCAGAAAGCTTCTTTGTAATTTTTATTTGAAGATATTCCTTTTTCACTATAGGCCCTTAGCGCTCCGAATGTCCACTTGCCGTTTCTACAGAAAGAGTGTTTCAGAACTATTCAAGCAAAAGTAAGGTTCAACTCTGTCAGGTGAATGCAAAGAACAGGAAGCAGTTTCACAGAATGCTTCTGTGTAGTTTTTATTTGAAGATATATCTTTTTGCACTATAGGTCCCTTAGCGCTCCGAATCTCCACTTACAGTTTCTATAGAAAGGGTGTTTCAGAACTGCTCAATCAAAAGTAAGCTTCAACACTGTTAGTTGAATGCACAGAACAGGCGGAAGTTTCCCAGAATGCTTCTGTGTTGTTTTTATTTGAAGATATTTCTTCATCCACTATAGGCTCCTTATCGCTCCGAATGTCCACTTGCAGTTTCTACAGAAAGAGTGTTTCAGAACTGCTCAATCAAAAGTAATCTTCAACTCTGTTAGTTGAAGGCACAGAATACAAAGTAGTTTCACAGAATATTTCTGTGTAGTTTTTATTCTAGGATGATCCTTTTTCCACTTTAGGCCCCTTAGCATTACGAATGTCCTCCTGCAGTTTCTACAGAAAGAGTGTTTCAGAAATGCTCAATCAAAAGTTAGCTTCAAATCTGTTAGTTGAATGCACAGAACAGAAAGAAGTTTCACAGAATGCTTCTGTGCAATTTTTGTTAGAAGAAATTCCTTTTTCCACTGTAGACCCATTGGTGCTCCAAATGTCCACTTGAAGTTTCTGAAGAAAGATAGTTTCAGAACTGCTCAATCAAAAGTAATCTTCAACTCTGTTAGTTGAATGCACACAACAGAAAGAAGTTTCAGAGAATGCTTCTTTGTAGTTTTTGTTTGAAGATGTTCCATTTTCCACTGTAGGCACCTTAGCAGTTGGAATGTCTGCTTGCAGTTCCTACAGAAAGAGTCTTTCAGAACTGCTAAATCAAAAGCAATTTTCAGCTCTATTAGATGAATGCACAGAAAAGAAAGAAGATTCACAGAACGCTTCTGCTTAATTTTTATCTGTAGCTGTTTCTTTTTCCACTACAGGCCACTTAGCTCTCCGAATGTCCACTTGCAGTTTCTACAGAAAGAGAGTTTCAGACCTCCTCTATCAAAGGTAAGCTTCAACTCTGTAAGTTGAATGCACAGAACAGGAAGCAGTTTCACAGAATGCTTCTGTGTAGTTTTTATTTGAAGATATTTCTTTTCCACTATAGGCGCCTTAGCGCTCCGTATGTCCACTTGCAGTTTCTACAGAAAGTGTGTTTCAAAACTGCTCAATCTAAAGTAAGCTTCAACTCTGTTAGTTAAATGCACAGAACAGAAAGACGTTTCACAGAATGCTTCTGTGTAGTTATTATTTGAGTATATTCGTTTTTCCACTGTAGGCCCCTTATCAATCGGATTGTACACTTGCAGTTTCTACACAAAGAGTGTTTCAGAACTGCTCAATCAAAAGTAAGCTTCAACTCAGTTAGTTGAATGCACAGAACAGAAAGAAGTTTCACCGGATGCTTCTGTGTAATGTTTATTTGAAGATATTCCTTTTTCCACTATAGGCCCCACAGCGCACCAAAGTCCACTTGCAGTTTTTACAGAAAGAGTGTTTCAGAACTGCTCAATCTAAACTAAGCTTCAACTCTGTTAGCTAAATGCACAGAACGGAACGAAGTAACACAGAATGCCTCTGTGTAGTTTTTATTTGAAGATATCCCTTTTTCCACTGAAGGCCCCTTTGCGCTCCAAATGTCCACCTGCAGTTTCTACAGAAAGAGTGTTTCAGAACTGCTCAATCAAAAGAAAGCTTCACCTCTGTTAGTTGAATGTACAGAACAGAAAGGAGTTTCACAGAATGCTTCTGTGTAGTTTTTATTTGAAGACATTCCTATTTCTACTATAGGCCCCTTAGCGCTCCGAATGTCGACTTGCAGTTTCCACAGAAAGAGTGTTTCAGAACTGCTCAATCAAAGTATGCTTCAGCTCTGTTAGTTGAATGCACAGAACAGAAAGATGTTTCACACAATGCTACTGTGTAGTTTTTATTTGAAGTTATTCCATTTTCCACTATAGGCCCCTTAGCGTTCTGAATATCCACTTGCAGTTTCTACAGGAAGAGTGTTTCAGAACTGCTCAATTCAAAGTAATCTTCAACTCTGTCAGTGGAATGCACAGAAGAGAAAAAAATTTCAGAGAATGCTTCTGTGTAGTTTTTATTTGAAGATATTCCTTTTGGCACTATAGGCGTCGTAGCTCTCCCAATGTACACTTGCCGTTTCTACAGCAAGAGTGTTTCAGAACTACTCAATCAAAAGTAAGCTTCACCTCTGTTAGTTGAATGCAGAGAACAGAAACTCCGAATGTCCACTTGCAGTTTCTACAGAAAGACTGTTTCAGAACTGCTCAATCAAATGTAAGCTTCAACCCTGTTTGTTGAATGCACAGAAAAGAAAGGAGTTTCACAGAATGCTTCTGTGTCGTTTGTATTTGAGGATATTCCTTTTTCCACTACAGGCCCCTTAGCACTCCGAATGTCCACTTGCTGTTTATACAGAAAGTGTGTTTCAGAACTGCTCAATAAAAAGTAAGGTTCATCTCCGTTAGTTGAATGCTCAGATCAGAAAGAGGTTTCACAGAAAGCTTGTGTTTTGTTTTTATTTGAAATTATGACTTTTTCCACAATCGGCCCCTTATCTCTCAGAACGTACACTTGCAGTTTCCACCGAAAGAAAGTTTCAGAACTGCTCAATCAAAAGTAGGCTTCAACACTGTTACTTGAATGCACAGAACAGGAAGAAGTTTCACAGAATGCTTCTGTGTAGTGTTTATTGGAAGATATTCCTTTTTCCACGATAGTCCCCTTAGCGCTCTGAATGTCCACCTGCAGTTTCCACAGAAAGAGTGTTTCAGACCTGCTCAATCTAATATAAGTTTCAACTCTGTTAGTTGAATGCACACAACAGGAAGAAGTTTCACAGAATGCCTCTGTGTAGTTTTTATATGAAGATATATCTTTTTCCATTTTAGCCCCCTTAGCGCTCCGAATTTCAACTTGCAGTTTCTACAGAAAGAGCGTTTCAGAACTGCTCATTCTAAAGTAAGCTTCAACTCTGTTAGTTGAATGCACAGAACACAAAGAGGTTTCACAGAATGCTTCTGTGTAGTTTTTATTTGAAGATACGCATTTTTCCACTATAGGCCCCAGAGCGCTCTGACTGTCCACTTGCAGTTTCTACAAAAAGAGTGTTTCAGAATGGCTAAATATTATGTAAGCTTCAACTCTGTTAGGTGAATGCACAGAAAAGAAAGAAGTTTCACAGAATGCTTCTGTGTAGTTTTCATTTGAAGATATTCCTTTTTCAACTATAGGCCCCTTAGAGCTCTGAATCTCCACTTCCAGTTTCTACAGAAAGAGTGTTTCAGAACTGATCAATCAAAAGTAAGCTTCAACTCTCCTAGTGGAATGCACAGAAAAGAAAGAAGTTTCAGAGAATATTTCGTGTAGTTTTTATTTGAAGATATTCCCTTTTCCACTAAAGGCCTTGAAGGGCTCTAAATATCAACTTGCAGTTTGTACAGAAAGAGTGCTTCAGAACTGCTCAATCAAAAGTAAGCTTCAACTCTCCTAGTTGAATGCACAGAAAAGAAAGAAGTTTCAGAGAATACTTCGTGCAGTTTTTATTTGAAGATATTCCCTTTTCCACTAACGGCCTTGTAGCGCTCTAAATGTCAACTTGCAGTTTGTACAGAAAGAGTGTTTCGGAACTACTCAATCAAAAGTAAGAATCAACTCTGTTAATTGAATGGACAGAACAGAAAGGAGTTTCACAGAATGCTTCTGTGTAGTTTTTATTTGAAGATATTCCTTTTTCCACTATAGGCCCCTTAACGCTCCGAATGTCCAATTGCAGTTTCTACAGAAAGAGTGTTTCAGAACTGCTCAAACAAAAGTAAGCTTCAACTCCGTTAGTTGAATGCACAGAACAGAGAGAAGTTTCACAGAATGCTTCTGTGTAGTTTTCATTTGATGATATTCCTTTTTCCACTATAGGCCCCTTCGCGCTCAAATGTCCGCTTGCAGTTTCTACAGAAAGGGAGTTTCAGAACTTCTCCATAAAAGTAAGGTTCAACTCTGTTAGTTGAATGCACAGATCAGTAAGAATTTTTGCAGAATTCTTCAGTGTAGTTTTTATTGAAGATATTACTTTTTCCACTATAGGCCCCTTAGCGATCCGAATGTGCACTTGCAGTTTCTACAGAAAGAGTGTTTCAGAACTGCTCAATCAAAAGTAAGGTTCATCTCTCCTAGCTGAATGCACAGATCAGAAAGACGTTTTGCAGAATGCTTCTGTGTAGTTTTTATTAGAAGATATTCCTTTTTCCACTATAGGCCCCTAAGCGCTCTGAATGTCCACTTGCATTTTCTACAGAAAGAGTGTTTGAGTACTGCTTAATCAAAAGTAAGCTTCAACTCTGCTAGTTGAATGCACAGATCAGAAGGTAGTTTCGCAGAATGCTTCTCTGTAGTTTTTATTTGAAGATATTCCTTTTTCCACCATAGGCCCCTTAGCGCTCTGAATGTCCTCTTGCAGTTTCTACAGAAAGAGTGTTTCAGAACTGCACAATCTAAAGTAAGCTACAACTCTGCTAGTTGAATGCACAGATCTGAAAAAAGTCTCGCAGAATGCTTCTGTGTAGTTTTTATTTGAAGATATTTCTTTTTCCACCGTAGGCACCTTAACTCTCCGAATGTCCGCTTGCAGTTTCTACAGAAAGAGTGTTTCAGAACTGCTCAATCAACTGTAAGGTTCAACTCTGCTAGTTGAATGCACAGATCAGAAAGCAGTTTCCCACAATTCTTCTTAGAAATTTTTATTTGAACTTATTCCTTTTTTTAGTATATGCCACTTAGCGCTCCGAGTGACGGATTGCAGTTTCTACAGAAAGAGTCTTTCGGAACTGCTCAATAAAAAGTATGGTTCCACTCTGCTAGTTGAATGCATAGATCAGAAAGAAGTTTCGCAGAATGCTTCTGTGTAGTTTTTATTTGAAGATATTCCTTTATCCACTATAGGCCCCTTAGCGCTCCTAATGTACGCTTGCAGTTTCTACAGAAAGAGTGTTTCAAAACTCCTCAATCAAATGCAAGGTTCAACTCTGCTAGTCGAATGCACAGATCAGAATGCAGTCTCGCAGAATGTTTCTGTGTAGTTTTTATTTGAAGATATTCCTTTTTCCACTATAGTCCCCTTAGTGCTCCGAATGTCCGCCTGCAGTTTCTACAGAAAGAGAGTTTCAGAACTTCTCAATCATAAGTAAGGTTCAACTCTGTTAATTGAAAGCGCAGATCAGTAAGGCCTTTCACAGAAAGCTTCAGTGTAGTATTTATTTGTAGATATTCCTTTTCCCACTAAAGGCCCCTTTGCGCTCTGAATGTCCGCTTGCAGTTTCTACAGAAAGAGTGTTTCAGAGCTGCCCAATCAAAAGTAAGGTTCAACTCCGCTAGTTGAATGCACAGATCAGGAAGAAGTTTCACAGAATGCTACTGTGTAGTTTTTATATGAAGATATTCCTTTTTCCACTATAGGCCCATTGGCGCTCCGAATATCCACTTGCAGTTTCTACTGAAAGAGTGATTCAGAACTACTCAATCAAAAGAAAGCTTCAACTCTGTTAGATGAATGCACAGATCAGAAAGAAGTTTTGCAGAATGCTTCCGTGTGGTTTTTATTTAAAGATATTCCTTTTACCACTGTTGGCACCTTAGCGCTCCGAATGTCGGCTTACAGTTTCTACAGAAAGAGTGTTTCAGAACTGCTCAATCAAAAGTAAGGTTCTACTGTGCTAGTTGAATGCATAGATCAGAGAGAAGTGTTGCAGAATGCTTCTGTGTAGTTTTTGTATGAAGATATTCCTTTTTCCACTATAGGACCCTTAGCGCTCGGAATGTCCACATGCAGTTTCTACAGAAAGAGTGTTTCAGAACTGCTCAATCAATATTAAGTTTCAACTCTGCTAGTTAAATGCACAGATCAGAAAGAAGTTTCACAGAATTCTTCTGTGTAATTTTTATTTGAAGTTATTCCTTTTTCCACTATAAGCCCCTTAGCGGTCTGAATCTCTGCCTGCAGTTTCTACCGAAAGAGTGTTTCACAACTGCTCAATCCAAAGTAAGGTTCAACACTGTTAGTTGAATGCACAGATGAGAAAGAAGTTTCGCAGAATGCTTCTGTGTAGTTTCTCTTTGAAGATAATACTTTTTCCACTGTAGGGCCCTTAGCGCTCCGAATGTCTGCTTGCAGTTTCTACAGAAAGAGTGTTTCAGAACTGCTCAATCAAACGTAAGGTTCAACGCTGCCAGGTGAATGCACAGATCAGAAAGAAGTTTCGCAGAATGCTTCCGTGTAGTTCTCATTTGAAGGTATTCCTTTTTCCACTATTGGCTCCTAAGCGCTCAGAAAGTCCGCTTACATTTTCCACAGAAAGAGTTTTTCAAAATTCCTCAATCAAAAGTAAGGTTCAACTCTGCTAGCTGAATGCACAGATCAGAAAGAAATTTCGCAGAATGCTTCTCTGTAGTTTTCATTTGATGATATTACTTTTTCCACTATTGCCCCATCGTGCTCCAAATGTCTGCTTGCAGTTTCTACAGAAAGAGAGTTTCAGAATTTCTCCATAAAAGTAAGGTTCAACTCTGTTAGTTGAATGCACAGATCGGAAAGAATTTTCACAGAATGCTTCTGTGTAGTTTTTATTGGAAGATATTTCGTTTTCAACTATAGGCCCCTTAGCGCTCCGAATGTCTGCTTGCAGTTTCTACAGAAAGGGAGTTTCAGAACTTCTCAATCAATAGTAAGGTTCAACTCTGTTAGTTGAATGCACAGATCAGAAAGAAGTTTCGCAGAATGTTTCTGTGTAGTTTTTATTTGAAGATACTCCTTTTTCCACTATAGCCCCTTAGCGCTCTGAATGCCGCTTGCTGTTTCTACAGAAAGAGTGTTTCAGATCTGCTCAATCAAATGCAAGGTTCAACTCTACTAGTTGAATGCACAGATCAGAAAGAAGTTTCGCAGAATGCTTCTGTGTAGTTTTTATTTGAAGATATTCATTTTTCCACTTTTGGCCCCTTAGCGCTCCGAATGTCTACTTGCAGTTTCTACAGAAAGAGAGTTTCAGGACTTTTCAATCAAAAGTATGGTTCATCTCTGTTGGTTGAATGCACAGAACAGAAAGAAGTTTCACAGAATGCTTCTGTGTAGTTTTTATTTGAGGATATTCTTTTTCCACTATAGGCCGATTGGCCAGGCTATCGAGTTTTATTTGTCTTTCCACTATAGGCCGATTGCGCTCGAATGTCCGCTTGCAGTTTCTACAGACACCGTGTTTCAGAAGTGCAAAATCAAAAGTAAGGTTCAACTCTATTAGTTGAATGCACAGATCAGAAAGATGTTTCACAGAATGCTTCTGTGTTGTTTTTATTTGAGGATATTCCTTTTTCCACAATAGCCCACATAGCGCTCCGAATATCCGCCTGCAGTTTCTACAGAAAGAGAGTTTCAGAACTACTCAATCAACAGTAAGTTTCAACTCTGCTAGTTAAATGCACAGATCAGAAAGAAGTTTCACAGAATGCTTCTGTGTAGTTCTTATTTGAAGATATTCCTTTTTCCACTATAGTCCCCTTAATACTCGGAATATCTGCGTGTAGTTTCTAAAGAAAGATTGTTTCAAAACTCCTAAATCAAAAGTAAGGTTCAACTCTGCTAGTTGGACGCACCGATCATAAAGAAGTCTCGCAGAATGCTTCTCTGTAGTTTTTATTTGAGGATATTTCTTTTTCACTATAGGCCCCTTAGTGCTCCGAATGTCCGCTTGCAGTTTCTACAGAGAGAGAGTTTCAGAGCTACTCAATCAAAAGTAAGATTCAACTCTGCTAGTTAAATGCACAGATCAGAAAGGAGTTTCACAGAATGCTTCTGTGTATTTCTTATTTGAAGTTATTCCTTTTTCTGCTATAGGCCCCTATGCCTTCCAAATGTCCGCTTGCAGTTTCTACAGAAAGATTGTTTCAAAACTCCTCAATCAAAAGTAAGGTTTAACTCTGCTAGTTGAATGCCCAGATCAGAAAGATGTTTCGCAGAAATGTTCTGTGTGGTTTATATTTCAGGATATTCCTTTTTCCACTAGAGGCCATGTAGCGCTCAGAATATCCTCTTGCAGTTTCTACAGAAAGAGTGTTTCGGAACTGCTCAATCAAAAGTAAGGTTCAACTCTGTTAGTTGAATGCACAGATGTGAAAGAAGTTTTGCAGAATGCTTCTGTGAAGTTTTTATTTGAACATACTCCTTTTTCCACTATAGGCCCCTTAGCGCTCCATATATCCGCTTGCAGTTTCTAAACAAAGAGTGATTCAAAACTCGTCAATCAAAAGAAAATTTCAACGCTGCTTGTTGAATGCACAGAAGAGAAAGATGTCTCGCAGAATGCTTCTGTGTAGATTTTATTTGAATATATTCCTTTATCCACTATAGGCCCCTTAGTACTCCGAATGACCACTTGCAGTTTTTACAGAAACAGTGTTTCAGAACTGCTCAATCAAAAGTAAACATCCCTGTTACTTGAATGCACAGAACAGAAAGATGTTTCACAGAATGCTACTGTGTTGTTTTTATTTCAAAATATTCCTTTTTCCAATATAGGCCCCTAAGAGCTCCGAATGTCCACTTGCTGTTTCTGCAGAAAGAGTGTTTCAGAGCTGCTCAATCAAAAGTAAGCTTCAATTCTGTCAGTTGAATGCACAGAACAGAAAGATGTTTCACAGAATGCTTCTGTGTAGTTTTTATTTGAAGATATCCCTTTTTCCACTTTTGGCCACTTAGTGCTCGAATGTCCATTTGCAGGTTTTACAAAAAGTGTGTTTCAGAACTGCTCAATCAAAAGTAAGCTTCAACTCTGTTAGCTAAATGCACAGAACAGAACGAAGCTACACAGAATGCTTCTGTGTAGTTTTTATTTGAAGATATCACTTTTTCCACTCTAGGCTCCTTCGTGCTCCAAATGTCCACTTGCAGTTTCTACTGAAAGAGTGTTTCAGAACTGCACAGTCAAATGTAAGCTTCAACTCTGTTAGGTGAATGCACAGAACAGAAAGTTGTTTAACAGAAGGTTTCTGTGTCATATTTATTTGAAGATATTCCTTTTTCCCCTATAGGCCCATTAGCACTCTGAATGTCCACTTGCAGTTTCTACAGAAAGAGTGTTTCAGAACTGCTCAATCAAAGTAAGCTTCAATTCCATTACTGGAATGCACAGAACAGAAATAAGTTTCACAGAATGCTTCTGTGTAGTTTTTATTTGAACATATTCCTTTTTCACTATACGCCCCTTAGCGCTCTGAATGTCTGTTTGCAGTTTCTACAGAAATGGTGTTTCAGAAGTTCTCAATCAAAAGTAAGGTTCAACTCTGATAGTTCAATGCACAGAAGAGAAAAAAGTTTTACAGAATGCTTCTGTGTAGTTTTATTTCAAGATATTACTTTTTTCACTATAGGCCCTTAGCGTTTCGAATGTCCACTTGCAGTTTCTACAGAAAGAGTTTTTCACAATTGCTCAATCAAAAGGAAGCTTAAAGTCTGTCAGTTTAATGCACAGAAGAGAAAGAAGTTTCACAGTATGATTCTGCGTAGTTTTTATATGAAGATATTCTTTTTCCACTATAGGCCCCTTAGCGCTCCGAATTTCCACTTGCTGTTTCTACGGTAACAGTGTTTCAGAACTCCACAAACAAAAGTAAGCTTCAAATCTGTTAGTTGAATGCACAGAACATAAAGATGTTTCACAGAATTCTTCTGTGTTGTTTTTATTTGAACATAATCTTTATCCACTACAGGCCCCTTAGCACTCTGAATGTCTACTTGCAGTTGCTACAGAAAGAGTGTTTCAGAACTGCTCAATCAAGTAAGCTTCAACTCTGTTAGTTGAATGCACAGAAGAGAACGAAGTTTCTCAGAAAGCTTCTTTGTAATTTTTATTTGAAGATATTCCTTTTTCACTATAGGCCCTTAGCGCTCCGAATGTCCACTTGCCGTTTCTACAGAAAGAGTGTTTCAGAACTATTCAAGCAAAAGTAAGGTTCAACTCTGTCAGGTGAATGCAAAGAACAGGAAGCAGTTTCACAGAATGCTTCTGTGTAGTTTTTATTTGAAGATATATCTTTTTGCACTATAGGTCCCTTAGCGCTCCGAATCTCCACTTACAGTTTCTATAGAAAGGGTGTTTCAGAACTGCTCAATCAAAAGTAAGCTTCAACACTGTTAGTTGAATGCACAGAACAGGCGGAAGTTTCCCAGAATGCTTCTGTGTTGTTTTTATTTGAAGATATTTCTTCATCCACTATAGGCTCCTTATCGCTCCGAATGTCCACTTGCAGTTTCTACAGAAAGAGTGTTTCAGAACTGCTCAATCAAAAGTAATCTTCAACTCTGTTAGTTGAAGGCACAGAATACAAAGTAGTTTCACAGAATATTTCTGTGTAGTTTTTATTCTAGGATGATCCTTTTTCCACTTTAGGCCCCTTAGCATTACGAATGTCCTCCTGCAGTTTCTACAGAAAGAGTGTTTCAGAAATGCTCAATCAAAAGTTAGCTTCAAATCTGTTAGTTGAATGCACAGAACAGAAAGAAGTTTCACAGAATGCTTCTGTGCAATTTTTGTTAGAAGAAATTCCTTTTTCCACTGTAGACCCATTGGTGCTCCAAATGTCCACTTGAAGTTTCTGAAGAAAGATAGTTTCAGAACTGCTCAATCAAAGTAATCTTCAACTCTGTTAGTTGAATGCACACAACAGAAAGAAGTTTCAGAGAATGCTTCTTTGTAGTTTTTGTTTGAAGATGTTCCATTTTCCACTGTAGGCACCTTAGCAGTTGGAATGTCTGCTTGCAGTTCCTACAGAAAGAGTCTTTCAGAACTGCTAAATCAAAAGCAATTTTCAGCTCTATTAGATGAATGCACAGAAAAGAAAGAAGATTCACAGAACGCTTCTGCTTAATTTTTATCTGTAGCTGTTTCTTTTTCCACTACAGGCCACTTAGCTCTCCGAATGTCCACTTGCAGTTTCTACAGAAAGAGAGTTTCAGACCTCCTCTATCAAAGGTAAGCTTCAACTCTGTAAGTTGAATGCACAGAACAGAAAGCAGTTTCACAGAATGCTTCTGTGTAGTTTTTATTTGAAGATATTTCTTTTCCACTATAGGCGCCTTAGCGCTCCGTATGTCCACTTGCAGTTTCTACAGAAAGTGTGTTTCAAAACTGCTCAATCTAAAGTAAGCTTCAACTCTGTTAGTTAAATGCACAGAACAGAAAGACGTTTCACAGAATGCTTCTGTGTAGTTATTATTTGAGTATATTCGTTTTTCCACTGTAGGCCCCTTATCAATCGGATTGTACACTTGCAGTTTCTACACAAAGAGTGTTTCAGAACTGCTCAATCAAAAGTAAGCTTCAACTCAGTTAGTTGAATGCACAGAACAGAAAGAAGTTTCACCGGATGCTTCTGTGTAATGTTTATTTGAAGATATTCCTTTTTCCACTATAGGCCCCACAGCGCACCGAAAGTCCACTTGCAGTTTTTACAGAAAGAGTGTTTCAGAACTGCTCAATCTAAACTAAGCTTCAACTCTGTTAGCTAAATGCACAGAACGGAACGAAGTAACACAGAATGCCTCTGTGTAGTTTTTATTTGAAGATATCCCTTTTTCCACTGAAGGCCCCTTTGCGCTCCAAATGTCCACCTGCAGTTTCTACAGAAAGAGTGTTTCAGAACTGCTCAATCAAAAGAAAGCTTCACCTCTGTTAGTTGAATGTACAGAACAGAAGGAGTTTCACAGAATGCTTCTGTGTAGTTTTTATTTGAAGACATTCCTATTTCTACTATAGGCCCTTAGCGCTCCGAATGTCGACTTGCAGTTTCCACAGAAAGAGTGTTTCAGAACTGCTCAATCAAAGTATGCTTCAGCTCTGTTAGTTGAATGCACAGAACAGAAAGATGTTTCACACAATGCTACTGTGTAGTTTTTATTTGAAGTTATTCCATTTTCCACTATAGGCCCCTTAGCGTTCTGAATATCCACTTGCAGTTTCTACAGGAAGAGTGTTTCAGAACTGCTCAATTCAAAGTAATCTTCAACTCTGTCAGTGGAATGCACAGAAGAGAAAAAAATTTCAGAGAATGCTTCTGTGTAGTTTTTATTTGAAGATATTCCTTTTGGCACTATAGGCGTCGTAGCTCTCCCAATGTACACTTGCCGTTTCTACAGCAAGAGTGTTTCAGAACTACTCAATCAAAAGTAAGCTTCACCTCTGTTAGTTGAATGCAGAGAACAGAAACTCCGAATGTCCACTTGCAGTTTCTACAGAAAGACTGTTTCAGAACTGCTCAATCAAATGTAAGCTTCAACCCTGTTTGTTGAATGCACAGAAAAGAAAGGAGTTTCACAGAATGCTTCTGTGTCGTTTGTATTTGAGGATATTCCTTTTTCCACTACAGGCCCCTTAGCACTCCGAATGTCCACTTGCTGTTTATACAGAAAGTGTGTTTCAGAACTGCTCAATAAAAAGTAAGGTTCATCTCCGTTAGTTGAATGCTCAGATCAGAAAGAGGTTTCACAGAAAGCTTGTGTTTTGTTTTTATTTGAAATTATGACTTTTTCCACAATCGGCCCCTTATCTCTCAGAACGTACACTTGCAGTTTCCACCGAAAGAAAGTTTCAGAACTGCTCAATCAAAAGTAGGCTTCAACACTGTTACTTGAATGCACAGAACAGGAAGAAGTTTCACAGAATGCTTCTGTGTAGTGTTTATTGGAAGATATTCCTTTTTCCACGATAGTCCCCTTAGCGCTCTGAATGTCCACCTGCAGTTTCCACAGAAAGAGTGTTTCAGACCTGCTCAATCTAATATAAGTTTCAACTCTGTTAGTTGAATGCACACAACAGGAAGAAGTTTCACAGAATGCCTCTGTGTAGTTTTTATATGAAGATATATCTTTTTTCCATTTTAGCCCCTTAGCGCTCCGAATTTCAACTTGCAGTTTCTACAGAAAGAGAGTTTCAGAACTGCTCATTCTAAAGTAAGCTTCAACTCTGTTAGTTGAATGCACAGAACACAAAGAGGTTTCACAGAATGCTTCTGTGTAGTTTTTATTTGAAGATACGCATTTTTCCACTATAGGCCCCAGAGCGCTCTGACTGTCCACTTGCAGTTTCTACAAAAGAGTGTTTCAGAATGGCTAAATATTATGTAAGCTTCAACTCTGTTAGGTGAATGCACAGAAAGAAAGAAGTTTCACAGAATGCTTCTGTGTAGTTTTCATTTGAAGATATTCCTTTTTCAACTATAGGCCCCTTAGAGCTCTGAATCTCCACTTCCAGTTTCTACAGAAAGAGTGTTTCAGAACTGATCAATCAAAAGTAAGCTTCAACTCTCCTAGTGGAATGCACAGAAAAGAAAGAAGTTTCAGAGAATATTTCGTGTAGTTTTTATTTGAAGATATTCCCTTTTCCACTAAAGGCCTTGAAGGGCTCTAAATATCAACTTGCAGTTTGTACAGAAAGAGTGCTTCAGAACTGCTCAATCAAAAGTAAGCTTCAACTCTGTTAGTTGAATGCACAGAAAAGAAAGAAGTTTCAGAGAATACTTCGTGCAGTTTTTATTTGAAGATATTCCCTTTTCCACTAACGGCCTTGTAGCGCTCTAATGTCAACTTGCAGTTTGTACAGAAAGAGTGTTTCGGAACTACTCAATCAAAAGTAAGAATCAACTCTGTTAATTGAATGGACAGAACAGAAAGGAGTTTCACAGAATGCTTCTGTGTAGTTTTTATTTGAAGATATTCCTTTTTCCACTATAGGCCCTTAACGCTCCGAATGTCCAATTGCAGTTTCTACAGAAAGAGTGTTTCAGAACTGCTCAAACAAAAGTAAGCTTCAACTCCGTTAGTTGAATGCACAGAACAGAGAGAAGTTTCACAGAATGCTTCTGTGTAGTTTTCATTTGATGATATTCCTTTTTCCACTATAGGCCCCTTCGCGCTCAAATGTCCGCTTGCAGTTTCTACAGAAAGGGAGTTTCAGAACTTCTCCATAAAAGTAAGGTTCAACTCTGTTAGTTGAATGCACAGATCAGTAAGAATTTTTGCAGAATTCTTCAGTGTAGTTTTTATTGAAGATATTACTTTTTCCACTATAGGCCCCTTAGCGATCCGAATGTGCACTTGCAGTTTCTACAGAAAGAGTGTTTCAGAACTGCTCAATCAAAAGTAAGGTTCATCTCTCCTAGCTGAATGCACAGATCAGAAAGACGTTTTGCAGAATGCTTCTGTGTAGTTTTTATTAGAAGATATTCCTTTTTCCACTATAGGCCCCTAAGCGCTCTGAATGTCCACTTGCATTTTCTACAGAAAGAGTGTTTGAGTACTGCTTAATCAAAAGTAAGCTTCAACTCTGCTAGTTGAATGCACAGATCAGAAGGTAGTTTCGCAGAATGCTTCTCTGTAGTTTTATTTGAAGATATTCCTTTTCCACCATAGGCCCTTAGCGCTCTGAATGTCTCTTGCAGTTTCTACAGAAGAGTGTTTCAGAACTGCACAATCTAAAGTAAGCTACAACTCTGCTAGTTGAATGCACAGATCTGAAAAAAGTCTCGCAGAATGCTTCTGTGTAGTTTTTATTTGAAGATATTTCTTTTTCCACCGTAGGCACCTTAACTCTCCGAATGTCCGCTTGCAGTTTCTACAGAAAGAGTGTTTCAGAACTGCTCAATCAACTGTAAGGTTCAACTCTGCTAGTTGAATGCACAGATCAGAAAGCAGTTTCCCACAATTCTTCTTAGAAATTTTTATTTGAACTTATTCCTTTTTTTAGTATATGCACTTAGCGCTCCGAGTGACGGATTGCAGTTTTCTACAGAAAGAGTCTTTCGGAACTGCTCAATAAAAGTATGGTTCCACTCTGCTAGTTGAATGCATAGATCAGAAAGAAGTTTCGCAGAATGCTTCTGTGTAGTTTTTATTTGAAGATATTCCTTTATCCACTATAGGCCCCTTAGCGCTCCTAATGTACGCTTGCAGTTTCTACAGAAAGAGTGTTTCAAAACTCCTCAATCAAATGCAAGGTTCAACTCTGCTAGTCGAATGCACAGATCAGAATGCAGTCTCGCAGAATGTTTCTGTGTAGTTTTTATTTGAAGATATTCCTTTTTCCACTATAGTCCCCTTAGTGCTCCGAATGTCCGCCTGCAGTTTCTACAGAAAGAGAGTTTCAGAACTTCTCAATCATAAGTAAGGTTCAACTCTGTTAATTGAAAGCGCAGATCAGTAAGGCCTTTCACAGAAAGCTTCAGTGTAGTATTTATTTGTAGATATTCCTTTTCCCACTAAAGGCCCCTTTGCGCTCTGAATGTCCGCTTGCAGTTTCTACAGAAAGAGTGTTTCAGAGCTGCACAATCAAAAGTAAGGTTCAACTCCGCTAGTTGAATGCACAGATCAGGAAGAAGTTTCACAGAATGCTACTGTGTAGTTTTTATATGAAGATATTCCTTTTTCCACTATAGGCCCATTGGCGCTCCGAATATCCACTTGCAGTTTCTACTGAAAGAGTGATTCAGAACTACTCAATCAAAAGAAAGCTTCAACTCTGTTAGATGAATGCACAGATCAGAAAGAAGTTTTGCAGAATGCTTCCGTGTGGTTTTTATTTAAAGATATTCCTTTTACCACTGTTGGCACCTTAGCGCTCCGAATGTCGGCTTACAGTTTCTACAGAAAGAGTGTTTCAGAACTGCTCAATCAAAAGTAAGGTTCTACTGTGCTAGTTGAATGCATAGATCAGAGAGAAGTTTAGCAGAATGCTTCTGTGTAGTTTTTTGTATGAAGATATTCCTTTTTCCACTATAGGACCCTTAGCGCTCGGAATGTCCACATGCAGTTTCTACAGAAAGAGTGTTTCAGAACTGCTCAATCAATATTAAGTTTCAACTCTGCTAGTTAAATGCACAGATCAGAAAGAAGTTTCACAGAATTCTTCTGTGTAATTTTTATTTGAAGTTATTCCTTTTTCCACTATAAGCCCCTTAGCGGTCTGAATCTCTGCCTGCAGTTTCTACCGAAAGAGTGTTTCACAACTGCTCAATCCAAAGTAAGGTTCAACACTGTTAGTTGAATGCACAGATGAGAAAGAAGTTTCGCAGAATGCTTCTGTGTAGTTTCTCTTTGAAGATAATACTTTTTCCACTGTAGGGCCCTTAGCGCTCCGAATGTCTGCTTGCAGTTTCTACAGAAAGAGTGTTTCAGAACTGCTCAATCAAAAGTAAGGTTCAACGCTGCCAGGTGAATGCACAGATCAGAAAGAAGTTTCGCAGAATGCTTCCGTGTAGTTCTCATTTGAAGGTATTCCTTTTTCCACTATTGGCTCCTAAGCGCTCAGAAAGTCCGCTTACATTTTCCACAGAAAGAGTTTTTCAAAATTCCTCAATCAAAAGTAAGGTTCAACTCTGCTAGCTGAATGCACAGATCAGAAAGAAATTTCGCAGAATGCTTCTCTGTAGTTTTCATTTGATGATATTACTTTTTCCACTATTGCCCCATCGTGCTCCAAATGTCTGCTTGCAGTTTCTACAGAAAGAGAGTTTCAGAATTTCTCCATAAAAGTAAGGTTCAACTCTGTTAGTTGAATGCACAGATCGGAAAGAATTTTCACAGAATGCTTCTGTGTAGTTTTTATTGGAAGATATTTCGTTTTCAACTATAGGCCCTTAGCGCTCCGAATGTCTGCTTGCAGTTTCTACAGAAAGGGAGTTTCAGAACTTCTCAATCAATAGTAAGGTTCAACTCTGTTAGTTGAATGCACAGATCAGAAAGAAGTTTCGCAGAATGTTTCTGTGTAGTTTTATTTGAAGATACTCCTTTTTCCACTATAGCCCTTAGCGCTCTGAATGCCGCTTGCTGTTTCTACAGAAAGAGTGTTTCAGATCTGCTCAATCAAATGCAAGGTTCAACTCTTCTAGTTGAATGCACAGATCAGAAAGAAGTTTCGCAGAATGCTTCTGTGTAGTTTTTATTTGAAGATATTCATTTTTCCACTTTTGGCCCCTTAGCGCTCCGAATGTCTACTTGCAGTTTCTACAGAAAGAGAGTTTCAGGACTTTTCAATCAAAAGTATGGTTCATCTCTGTTGGTTGAATGCACAGAACAGAAAGAAGTTTCACAGAATGCTTCTGTGTAGTTTTTATTTGAGGATATTCCTTTTTCCACTATAGGCCCGATTGCGCTCCGAATGTCCGCTTGCAGTTTCTACAGACACCGTGTTTCAGAAGTGCAAAATCAAAAGTAAGGTTCAACTCTATTAGTTGATGCACAGATCAGAAAGATGTTTCACAGAATGCTTCTGTGTTGTTTTTATTTGAGGATATTCCTTTTTCCACAATAGCCCACATAGCGCTCCGAATATCCGCCTGCAGTTTCTACAGAAAGAGAGTTTCAGAACTACTCAATCAACAGTAAGTTTCAACTCTGCTAGTTAAATGCACAGATCAGAAAGAAGTTTCACAGAATGCTTCTGTGTAGTTCTTATTTGAAGATATTCCTTTTTCCACTATAGTCCCCTTAATACTCGGAATATCTGCGTGTAGTTTCTAAAGAAAGATTGTTTCAAAACTCCTAAATCAAAAGTAAGGTTCAACTCTGCTAGTTGGACGCACCGATCATAAAGAAGTCTCGCAGAATGCTTCTCTGTAGTTTTTATTTGAGGATATTTCTTTTTCACTATAGGCCCCTTAGTGCTCCGAATGTCCGCTTGCAGTTTCTACAGAGAGAGAGTTTCAGAGCTACTCAATCAAAAGTAAGATTCAACTCTGCTAGTTAAATGCACAGATCAGAAAGGAGTTTCACAGAATGCTTCTGTGTATTTCTTATTTGAAGTTATTCCTTTTTCTGCTATAGGCCCCTATGCCTTCCAAATGTCCGCTTGCAGTTTCTACAGAAAGATTGTTTCAAAACTCCTCAATCAAAAGTAAGGTTTAACTCTGCTAGTTGAATGCCCAGATCAGAAAGATGTTTCGCAGAAATGTTCTGTGTGGTTTATATTTCAGGATATTCCTTTTTCCACTAGAGGCCATGTAGCGCTCAGAATATCCTCTTGCAGTTTCTACAGAAAGAGTGTTTCGGAACTGCTCAATCAAAAGTAAGGTTCAACTCTGTTAGTTGAATGCACAGATGTGAAAGAAGTTTTGCAGAATGCTTCTGTGAAGTTTTTATTTGAACATACTCCTTTTTCCACTATAGGCCCCTTAGCGCTCCATATATCCGCTTGCAGTTTCTAAACAAAGAGTGATTCAAAACTCGTCAATCAAAAGAAAATTTCAACGCTGCTTGTTGAATGCACAGAAGAGAAAGATGTCTCGCAGAATGCTTCTGTGTAGATTTTATTTGAATATATTCCTTTATCCACTATAGGCCCCTTAGTACTCCGAATGACCACTTGCAGTTTTTACAGAAACAGTGTTTCAGAACTGCTCAATCAAAAGTAAACATCCCTGTTACTTGAATGCACAGAACAGAAAGATGTTTCACAGAATGCTACTGTGTTGTTTTTATTTCAAAATATTCCTTTTTCCAATATAGGCCCCTAAGAGCTCCGAATGTCCACTTGCTGTTTCTGCAGAAAGAGTGTTTCAGAGCTGCTCAATCAAAAGTAAGCTTCAATTCTGTCAGTTGAATGCACAGAACAGAAAGATGTTTCACAGAATGCTTCTGTGTAGTTTTTATTTGAAGATATCCCTTTTTCCACTTTTGGCCACTTAGTGCTCCGAATGTCCATTTGCAGGTTTTACAAAAAGTGTGTTTCAGAACTGCTCAATCAAAAGTAAGCTTCAACTCTGTTAGCTAAATGCACAGAACAGAACGAAGCTACACAGAATGCTTCTGTGTAGTTTTTATTTGAAGATATCACTTTTTCCACTCTAGGCTCCTTCGTGCTCCAAATGTCCACTTGCAGTTTCTACTGAAAGAGTGTTTCAGAACTGCACAGTCAAATGTAAGCTTCAACTCTGTTAGGTGAATGCACAGAACAGAAAGTTGTTTAACAGAAGGTTTCTGTGTCATATTTATTTGAAGATATTCCTTTTTCCCCTATAGGCCCATTAGCACTCTGAATGTCCACTTGCAGTTTCTACAGAAAGAGTGTTTCAGAACTGCTCAATCAAAGTAAGCTTCAATTCCATTACTGGAATGCACAGAACAGAAATAAGTTTCACAGAATGCTTCTGTGTAGTTTTTATTTGAACATATTCCTTTTTCACTATACGCCCCTTAGCGCTCTGAATGTCTGTTTGCAGTTTCTACAGAAATGGTGTTTCAGAAGTTCTCAATCAAAAGTAAGGTTCAACTCTGATAGTTCAATGCACAGAAGAGAAAAAAGTTTTACAGAATGCTTCTGTGTAGTTTTATTTCAAGATATTACTTTTTTCACTATAGGCCCCTTAGCGTTTCGAATGTCCACTTGCAGTTTCTACAGAAAGAGTTTTTCACAATTGCTCAATCAAAAGGAAGCTTAAAGTCTGTCAGTTTAATGCACAGAAGAGAAAGAAGTTTCACAGTATGATTCTGCGTAGTTTTTATATGAAGATATTCTTTTTCCACTATAGGCCCCTTAGCGCTCCGAATTTCCACTTGCTGTTTCTACGGTAACAGTGTTTCAGAACTCCACAAACAAAAGTAAGCTTCAAATCTGTTAGTTGAATGCACAGAACATAAAGATGTTTCACAGAATTCTTCTGTGTTGTTTTTATTTGAACATAATCTTTATCCACTACAGGCCCCTTAGCACTCTGAATGTCTACTTGCAGTTGCTACAGAAAGAGTGTTTCAGAACTGCTCAATCAAAGTAAGCTTCAACTCTGTTAGTTGAATGCACAGAAGAGAACGAAGTTTCTCAGAAAGCTTCTTTGTAATTTTTATTTGAAGATATTCCTTTTTCACTATAGGCCCTTAGCGCTCCGAATGTCCACTTGCCGTTTCTACAGAAAGAGTGTTTCAGAACTATTCAAGCAAAAGTAAGGTTCAACTCTGTCAGGTGAATGCAAAGAACAGGAAGCAGTTTCACAGAATGCTTCTGTGTAGTTTTTATTTGAAGATATATCTTTTTGCACTATAGGTCCCTTAGCGCTCCGAATCTCCACTTACAGTTTCTATAGAAAGGGTGTTTCAGAACTGCTCAATCAAAAGTAAGCTTCAACACTGTTAGTTGAATGCACAGAACAGGCGGAAGTTTCCCAGAATGCTTCTGTGTTGTTTTTATTTGAAGATATTTCTTCATCCACTATAGGCTCCTTATCGCTCCGAATGTCCACTTGCAGTTTCTACAGAAAGAGTGTTTCAGAACTGCTCAATCAAAAGTAATCTTCAACTCTGTTAGTTGAATGCACACAACAGAAAGAAGTTTCAGAGAATGCTTCTTTGTAGTTTTTGTTTGAAGATGTTCCATTTTCCACTGTAGGCACCTTAGCAGTTGGAATGTCTGCTTGCAGTTCCTACAGAAAGAGTCTTTCAGAACTGCTAAATCAAAAGCAATTTTCAGCTCTATTAGATGAATGCACAGAAAAGAAAGAAGATTCACAGAACGCTTCTGCTTAATTTTTATCTGTAGCTGTTTCTTTTTCCACTACAGGCCACTTAGCTCTCCGAATGTCCACTTGCAGTTTCTACAGAAAGAGAGTTTCAGACCTCCTCTATCAAAGGTAAGCTTCAACTCTGTAAGTTGAATGCACAGAACAGGAAGCAGTTTCACAGAATGCTTCTGTGTAGTTTTTATTTGAAGATATTTCTTTTCCACTATAGGCGCCTTAGCGCTCCGTATGTCCACTTGCAGTTTCTACAGAAAGTGTGTTTCAAAACTGCTCAATCTAAAGTAAGCTTCAACTCTGTTAGTTAAATGCACAGAACAGAAAGACGTTTCACAGAATGCTTCTGTGTAGTTATTATTTGAGTATATTCGTTTTTCCACTGTAGGCCCCTTATCAATCGGATTGTACACTTGCAGTTTCTACACAAAGAGTGTTTCAGAACTGCTCAATCAAAAGTAAGCTTCAACTCAGTTAGTTGAATGCACAGAACAGAAAGAAGTTTCACCGGATGCTTCTGTGTAATGTTTATTTGAAGATATTCCTTTTTCCACTATAGGCCCCACAGCGCACCGAAAGTCCACTTGCAGTTTTTACAGAAAGAGTGTTTCAGAACTGCTCAATCTAAACTAAGCTTCAACTCTGTTAGCTAAATGCACAGAACGGAACGAAGTAACACAGAATGCCTCTGTGTAGTTTTTATTTGAAGATATCCCTTTTTCCACTGAAGGCCCCTTTGCGCTCCAAATGTCCACCTGCAGTTTCTACAGAAAGAGTGTTTCAGAACTGCTCAATCAAAAGAAAGCTTCACCTCTGTTAGTTGAATGTACAGAACAGAAAGGAGTTTCACAGAATGCTTCTGTGTAGTTTTTATTTGAAGACATTCCTATTTCTACTATAGGCCCCTTAGCGCTCCGAATGTCGACTTGCAGTTTCCACAGAAAGAGTGTTTCAGAACTGCTCAATCAAAGTATGCTTCAGCTCTGTTAGTTGAATGCACAGAACAGAAAGATGTTTCACACAATGCTACTGTGTAGTTTTTATTTGAAGTTATTCCATTTTCCACTATAGGCCCCTTAGCGTTCTGAATATCCACTTGCAGTTTCTACAGGAAGAGTGTTTCAGAACTGCTCAATTCAAAGTAATCTTCAACTCTGTCAGTGGAATGCACAGAAGAGAAAAAAATTTCAGAGAATGCTTCTGTGTAGTTTTTATTTGAAGATATTCCTTTTGGCACTATAGGCGTCGTAGCTCTCCCAATGTACACTTGCCGTTTCTACAGCAAGAGTGTTTCAGAACTACTCAATCAAAAGTAAGCTTCACCTCTGTTAGTTGAATGCAGAGAACAGAAACTCCGAATGTCCACTTGCAGTTTCTACAGAAAGACTGTTTCAGAACTGCTCAATCAAATGTAAGCTTCAACCCTGTTTGTTGAATGCACAGAAAAGAAAGGAGTTTCACAGAATGCTTCTGTGTCGTTTGTATTTGAGGATATTCCTTTTTCCACTACAGGCCCCTTAGCACTCCGAATGTCCACTTGCTGTTTATACAGAAAGTGTGTTTCAGAACTGCTCAATAAAAAGTAAGGTTCATCTCCGTTAGTTGAATGCTCAGATCAGAAAGAGGTTTCACAGAAAGCTTGTGTTTTGTTTTTATTTGAAATTATGACTTTTTCCACAATCGGCCCCTTATCTCTCAGAACGTACACTTGCAGTTTCCACCGAAAGAAAGTTTCAGAACTGCTCAATCAAAAGTAGGCTTCAACACTGTTACTTGAATGCACAGAACAGGAAGAAGTTTCACAGAATGCTTCTGTGTAGTGTTTATTGGAAGATATTCCTTTTTCCACGATAGTCCCCTTAGCGCTCTGAATGTCCACCTGCAGTTTCCACAGAAAGAGTGTTTCAGACCTGCTCAATCTAATATAAGTTTCAACTCTGTTAGTTGAATGCACACAACAGGAAGAAGTTTCACAGAATGCCTCTGTGTAGTTTTTATATGAAGATATATCTTTTTCCATTTTAGCCCCCTTAGCGCTCCGAATTTCAACTTGCAGTTTCTACAGAAAGAGCGTTTCAGAACTGCTCATTCTAAAGTAAGCTTCAACTCTGTTAGTTGAATGCACAGAACACAAAGAGGTTTCACAGAATGCTTCTGTGTAGTTTTTATTTGAAGATACGCATTTTTCCACTATAGGCCCCAGAGCGCTCTGACTGTCCACTTGCAGTTTCTACAAAAAGAGTGTTTCAGAATGGCTAAATATTATGTAAGCTTCAACTCTGTTAGGTGAATGCACAGAAAAGAAAGAAGTTTCACAGAATGCTTCTGTGTAGTTTTCATTTGAAGATATTCCTTTTTCAACTATAGGCCCCTTAGAGCTCTGAATCTCCACTTCCAGTTTCTACAGAAAGAGTGTTTCAGAACTGATCAATCAAAAGTAAGCTTCAACTCTCCTAGTGGAATGCACAGAAAAGAAAGAAGTTTCAGAGAATATTTCGTGTAGTTTTTATTTGAAGATATTCCCTTTTCCACTAAAGGCCTTGAAGGGCTCTAAATATCAACTTGCAGTTTGTACAGAAAGAGTGCTTCAGAACTGCTCAATCAAAAGTAAGCTTCAACTCTCCTAGTTGAATGCACAGAAAAGAAAGAAGTTTCAGAGAATACTTCGTGCAGTTTTTATTTGAAGATATTCCCTTTTCCACTAACGGCCTTGTAGCGCTCTAAATGTCAACTTGCAGTTTGTACAGAAAGAGTGTTTCGGAACTACTCAATCAAAAGTAAGAATCAACTCTGTTAATTGAATGGACAGAACAGAAAGGAGTTTCACAGAATGCTTCTGTGTAGTTTTTATTTGAAGATATTCCTTTTTCCACTATAGGCCCCTTAACGCTCCGAATGTCCAATTGCAGTTTCTACAGAAAGAGTGTTTCAGAACTGCTCAAACAAAAGTAAGCTTCAACTCCGTTAGTTGAATGCACAGAACAGAGAGAAGTTTCACAGAATGCTTCTGTGTAGTTTTCATTTGATGATATTCCTTTTTCCACTATAGGCCCCTTCGCGCTCAAATGTCCGCTTGCAGTTTCTACAGAAAGGGAGTTTCAGAACTTCTCCATAAAAGTAAGGTTCAACTCTGTTAGTTGAATGCACAGATCAGTAAGAATTTTTGCAGAATTCTTCAGTGTAGTTTTTATTGAAGATATTACTTTTTCCACTATAGGCCCCTTAGCGATCCGAATGTGCACTTGCAGTTTCTACAGAAAGAGTGTTTCAGAACTGCTCAATCAAAAGTAAGGTTCATCTCTCCTAGCTGAATGCACAGATCAGAAAGACGTTTTGCAGAATGCTTCTGTGTAGTTTTTATTAGAAGATATTCCTTTTTCCACTATAGGCCCCTAAGCGCTCTGAATGTCCACTTGCATTTTCTACAGAAAGAGTGTTTGAGTACTGCTTAATCAAAAGTAAGCTTCAACTCTGCTAGTTGAATGCACAGATCAGAAGGTAGTTTCGCAGAATGCTTCTCTGTAGTTTTTATTTGAAGATATTCCTTTTTCCACCATAGGCCCCTTAGCGCTCTGAATGTCCTCTTGCAGTTTCTACAGAAAGAGTGTTTCAGAACTGCACAATCTAAAGTAAGCTACAACTCTGCTAGTTGAATGCACAGATCTGAAAAAAGTCTCGCAGAATGCTTCTGTGTAGTTTTTATTTGAAGATATTTCTTTTTCCACCGTAGGCACCTTAACTCTCCGAATGTCCGCTTGCAGTTTCTACAGAAAGAGTGTTTCAGAACTGCTCAATCAACTGTAAGGTTCAACTCTGCTAGTTGAATGCACAGATCAGAAAGCAGTTTCCCACAATTCTTCTTAGAAATTTTTATTTGAACTTATTCCTTTTTTTAGTATATGCCACTTAGCGCTCCGAGTGACGGATTGCAGTTTCTACAGAAAGAGTCTTTCGGAACTGCTCAATAAAAAGTATGGTTCCACTCTGCTAGTTGAATGCATAGATCAGAAAGAAGTTTCGCAGAATGCTTCTGTGTAGTTTTTATTTGAAGATATTCCTTTATCCACTATAGGCCCTTAGCGCTCCTAATGTACGCTTGCAGTTTCTACAGAAAGAGTGTTTCAAAACTCCTCAATCAAATGCAAGGTTCAACTCTGCTAGTCGAATGCACAGATCAGAATGCAGTCTCGCAGAATGTTTCTGTGTAGTTTTTATTTGAAGATATTCCTTTTTCCACTATAGTCCCCTTAGTGCTCCGAATGTCCGCCTGCAGTTTCTACAGAAAGAGAGTTTCAGAACTTCTCAATCATAAGTAAGGTTCAACTCTGTTAATTGAAAGCGCAGATCAGTAAGGCCTTTCACAGAAAGCTTCAGTGTAGTATTTATTTGTAGATATTCCTTTTCCCACTAAAGGCCCCTTTGCGCTCTGAATGTCCGCTTGCAGTTTCTACAGAAAGAGTGTTTCAGAGCTGCCCAATCAAAAGTAAGGTTCAACTCCGCTAGTTGAATGCACAGATCAGGAAGAAGTTTCACAGAATGCTACTGTGTAGTTTTTATATGAAGATATTCCTTTTTCCACTATAGGCCCATTGGCGCTCCGAATATCCACTTGCAGTTTCTACTGAAAGAGTGATTCAGAACTACTCAATCAAAAGAAAGCTTCAACTCTGTTAGATGAATGCACAGATCAGAAAGAAGTTTTGCAGAATGCTTCCGTGTGGTTTTTATTTAAAGATATTCCTTTTACCACTGTTGGCACCTTAGCGCTCCGAATGTCGGCTTACAGTTTCTACAGAAAGAGTGTTTCAGAACTGCTCAATCAAAAGTAAGGTTCTACTGTGCTAGTTGAATGCATAGATCAGAGAGAAGTGTTGCAGAATGCTTCTGTGTAGTTTTTGTATGAAGATATTCCTTTTTCCACTATAGGACCCTTAGCGCTCTGAATGTCCGCATGCAGTTTCTACAGAAAGAGTGTTTCAGAACTGCTCAATCAATATTAAGTTTCAACTCTGCTAGTTAAATGCACAGATCAGAAAGAAGTTTCACAGAATTCTTCTGTGTAATTTTTATTTGAAGTTATTCCTTTTTCCACTATAAGCCCCTTAGCGGTCTGAATCTCTGCCTGCAGTTTCTACCGAAAGAGTGTTTCACAACTGCTCAATCCAAAGTAAGGTTCAACACTGTTAGTTGAATGCACAGATGAGAAAGAAGTTTCGCAGAATGCTTCTGTGTAGTTTCTCTTTGAAGATAATACTTTTTCCACTGTAGGGCCCTTAGCGCTCCGAATGTCTGCTTGCAGTTTCTACAGAAAGAGTGTTTCAGAACTGCTCAATCAAACGTAAGGTTCAACGCTGCCAGGTGAATGCACAGATCAGAAAGAAGTTTCGCAGAATGCTTCCGTGTAGTTCTCATTTGAAGGTATTCCTTTTTCCACTATTGGCTCCTAAGCGCTCAGAAAGTCCGCTTACATTTTCCACAGAAAGAGTTTTTCAAAATTCCTCAATCAAAAGTAAGGTTCAACTCTGCTAGCTGAATGCACAGATCAGAAAGAAATTTCGCAGAAATGCTTCTCTGTAGTTTTCATTTGATGATATTACTTTTTCCACTATTGCCCCATCGTGCTCCAAATGTCTGCTTGCAGTTTCTACAGAAAGGGAGTTTCAGAATTTCTCCATAAAAGTAAGGTTCAACTCTGTTAGTTGAATGCACAGATCGGAAAGAATTTTCACAGAATGCTTCTGTGTAGTTTTTATTGGAAGATATTTCGTTTTCAACTATAGGCCCCTTAGCGCTCCGAATGTCTGCTTGCAGTTTCTACAGAAAGGGAGTTTCAGAACTTCTCAATCAATAGTAAGGTTCAACTCTGTTAGTTGAATGCACAGATCAGAAAGAAGTTTCGCAGAATGTTTCTGTGTAGTTTTTTATTTGAAGATACTCCTTTTTCCACTATAGCCCCTTAGCGCTCTGAATGCCGCTTGCTGTTTCTACAGAAAGAGTGTTTCAGATCTGCTCAATCAAATGCAAGGTTCAACTCTACTAGTTGAATGCACAGATCAGAAAGAAGTTTCGCAGAATGCTTCTGTGTAGTTTTTATTTGAAGATATTCATTTTTCCACTTTTGGCCCTTAGCGCTCCGAATGTCTACTTGCAGTTTCTACAGAAAGAGAGTTTCAGGACTTTTCAATCAAAAGTATGGTTCATCTCTGTTGGTTGAATGCACAGATCAGAAAGAAGTTTCACAGAATGCTTCTGTGTAGTTTTTATTTGAGGATATTCCTTTTTCCACTATAGGCCCGATTGCGCTCCGAATGTCCGCTTGCAGTTTCTACAGAACCAGTGTTTCAGAATGCAAATCAAAAGTAAGGTTCAACTCTATTAGTTGAATGCACAGATCAGAAAGAGTTTCACAGAATGCTTCTGTGTTGTTTTTATTTGAGGATATTCCTTTTTCCATTTTTTTTTTTTTTTTTTTTTTTTTTTTCCACAATAGCCCACATAGCGCTCCGAATATCCGCCTGCAGTTTCTACAGAAAGAGAGTTTCAGAACTACTCAATCAACAGTAAGTTTCAACTCTGCTAGTTAAATGCACAGATCAGAAAGAAGTTTCACAGAATGCTTCTGTGTAGTTCTATTTGAAGATATTCCTTTTTCCACTATAGTCCCCTTAATACTCGGAATATCTGCGTGTAGTTTCTAAAGAAAGATTGTTTCAAAACTCCTAAATCAAAAGTAAGGTTCAACTCTGCTAGTTGGACGCACCGATCATAAAGAAGTCTCGCAGAATGCTTCTCTGTAGTTTTTTATTTGAGGATATTTCTTTTTCACTATAGGCCCTTAGTGCTCCGAATGTCCGCTTGCAGTTTCTACAGAGAGAGAGTTTCAGAGCTACTCAATCAAAAGTAAGATTCAACTCTGCTAGTTAAATGCACAGATCAGAAAGGAGTTTCACAGAATGCTTCTGTGTATTTCTTATTTGAAGTTATTCCTTTTTCTGCTATAGGCCCCTATGCCTTCCAAATGTCCGCTTGCAGTTTCTACAGAAAGATTGTTTCAAAACTCCTCAATCAAAAGTAAGGTTTAACTCTGCTAGTTGAATGCCCAGATCAGAAAGATGTTTCGCAGAAATGTTCTGTGTGGTTTATATTTCAGGATATTCCTTTTTCCACTAGAGGCCATGTAGCGCTCAGAATATCCTCTTGCAGTTTCTACAGAAAGAGTGTTTCGGAACTGCTCAATCAAAAGTAAGGTTCAACTCTGTTAGTTGAATGCACAGATGTGAAAGAAGTTTTGCAGAATGCTTCTGTGAAGTTTTTATTTGAACATACTCCTTTTTCCACTATAGGCCCCTTAGCGCTCCATATATCCGCTTGCAGTTTCTAAACAAAGAGTGATTCAAAACTCGTCAATCAAAAGAAAATTTCAACGCTGCTTGTTGAATGCACAGAAGAGAAAGATGTCTCGCAGAATGCTTCTGTGTAGATTTTATTTGAATATATTCCTTTATCCACTATAGGCCCCTTAGTACTCCGAATGACCACTTGCAGTTTTTACAGAAACAGTGTTTCAGAACTGCTCAATCAAAAGTAAACATCCCTGTTACTTGAATGCACAGAACAGAAAGATGTTTCACAGAATGCTACTGTGTTGTTTTTATTTCAAAATATTCCTTTTTCCAATATAGGCCCCTAAGAGCTCCGAATGTCCACTTGCTGTTTCTGCAGAAAGAGTGTTTCAGAGCTGCTCAATCAAAAGTAAGCTTCAATTCTGTCAGTTGAATGCACAGAACAGAAAGATGTTTCACAGAATGCTTCTGTGTAGTTTTTATTTGAAGATATCCCTTTTTCCACTTTTGGCCACTTAGTGCTCCGAATGTCCATTTGCAGGTTTTACAAAAAGTGTGTTTCAGAACTGCTCAATCAAAAGTAAGCTTCAACTCTGTTAGCTAAATGCACAGAACAGAACGAAGCTACACAGAATGCTTCTGTGTAGTTTTTATTTGAAGATATCACTTTTTCCACTCTAGGCTCCTTCGTGCTCCAAATGTCCACTTGCAGTTTCTACTGAAAGAGTGTTTCAGAACTGCACAGTCAAATGTAAGCTTCAACTCTGTTAGGTGAATGCACAGAACAGAAAGTTGTTTAACAGAAGGTTTCTGTGTCATATTTATTTGAAGATATTCCTTTTTCCCCTATAGGCCCATTAGCACTCTGAATGTCCACTTGCAGTTTCTACAGAAAGAGTGTTTCAGAACTGCTCAATCAAAGTAAGCTTCAATTCCATTACTGGAATGCACAGAACAGAAATAAGTTTCACAGAATGCTTCTGTGTAGTTTTTATTTGAACATATTCCTTTTTCACTATACGCCCCTTAGCGCTCTGAATGTCTGTTTGCAGTTTCTACAGAAATGGTGTTTCAGAAGTTCTCAATCAAAAGTAAGGTTCAACTCTGATAGTTCAATGCACAGAAGAGAAAAAAGTTTTACAGAATGCTTCTGTGTAGTTTTATTTCAAGATATTACTTTTTTCACTATAGGCCCCTTAGCGTTTCGAATGTCCACTTGCAGTTTCTACAGAAAGAGTTTTTCACAATTGCTCAATCAAAAGGAAGCTTAAAGTCTGTCAGTTTAATGCACAGAAGAGAAAGAAGTTTCACAGTATGATTCTGCGTAGTTTTTATATGAAGATATTCTTTTTCCACTATAGGCCCCTTAGCGCTCCGAATTTCCACTTGCTGTTTCTACGGTAACAGTGTTTCAGAACTCCACAAACAAAAGTAAGCTTCAAATCTGTTAGTTGAATGCACAGAACATAAAGATGTTTCACAGAATTCTTCTGTGTTGTTTTTATTTGAACATAATCTTTATCCACTACAGGCCCCTTAGCACTCTGAATGTCTACTTGCAGTTGCTACAGAAAGAGTGTTTCAGAACTGCTCAATCAAAGTAAGCTTCAACTCTGTTAGTTGAATGCACAGAAGAGAACGAAGTTTCTCAGAAAGCTTCTTTGTAATTTTTATTTGAAGATATTCCTTTTTCACTATAGGCCCTTAGCGCTCCGAATGTCCACTTGCCGTTTCTACAGAAAGAGTGTTTCAGAACTATTCAAGCAAAAGTAAGGTTCAACTCTGTCAGGTGAATGCAAAGAACAGGAAGCAGTTTCACAGAATGCTTCTGTGTAGTTTTTATTTGAAGATATATCTTTTTGCACTATAGGTCCCTTAGCGCTCCGAATCTCCACTTACAGTTTCTATAGAAAGGGTGTTTCAGAACTGCTCAATCAAAAGTAAGCTTCAACACTGTTAGTTGAATGCACAGAACAGGCGGAAGTTTCCCAGAATGCTTCTGTGTTGTTTTTATTTGAAGATATTTCTTCATCCACTATAGGCTCCTTATCGCTCCGAATGTCCACTTGCAGTTTCTACAGAAAGAGTGTTTCAGAACTGCTCAATCAAAAGTAATCTTCAACTCTGTTAGTTGAAGGCACAGAATACAAAGTAGTTTCACAGAATATTTCTGTGTAGTTTTTATTCTAGGATGATCCTTTTTCCACTTTAGGCCCCTTAGCATTACGAATGTCCTCCTGCAGTTTCTACAGAAAGAGTGTTTCAGAAATGCTCAATCAAAAGTTAGCTTCAAATCTGTTAGTTGAATGCACAGAACAGAAAGAAGTTTCACAGAATGCTTCTGTGCAATTTTTGTTAGAAGAAATTCCTTTTTCCACTGTAGACCCATTGGTGCTCCAAATGTCCACTTGAAGTTTCTGAAGAAAGATAGTTTCAGAACTGCTCAATCAAAAGTAATCTTCAACTCTGTTAGTTGAATGCACACAACAGAAAGAAGTTTCAGAGAATGCTTCTTTGTAGTTTTTGTTTGAAGATGTTCCATTTTCCACTGTAGGCACCTTAGCAGTTGGAATGTCTGCTTGCAGTTCCTACAGAAAGAGTCTTTCAGAACTGCTAAATCAAAAGCAATTTTCAGCTCTATTAGATGAATGCACAGAAAAGAAAGAAGATTCACAGAACGCTTCTGCTTAATTTTTATCTGTAGCTGTTTCTTTTTCCACTACAGGCCACTTAGCTCTCCGAATGTCCACTTGCAGTTTCTACAGAAAGAGAGTTTCAGACCTCCTCTATCAAAGGTAAGCTTCAACTCTGTAAGTTGAATGCACAGAACAGGAAGCAGTTTCACAGAATGCTTCTGTGTAGTTTTTATTTGAAGATATTTCTTTTCCACTATAGGCGCCTTAGCGCTCCGTATGTCCACTTGCAGTTTCTACAGAAAGTGTGTTTCAAAACTGCTCAATCTAAAGTAAGCTTCAACTCTGTTAGTTAAATGCACAGAACAGAAAGACGTTTCACAGAATGCTTCTGTGTAGTTATTATTTGAGTATATTCGTTTTTCCACTGTAGGCCCCTTATCAATCGGATTGTACACTTGCAGTTTCTACACAAAGAGTGTTTCAGAACTGCTCAATCAAAAGTAAGCTTCAACTCAGTTAGTTGAATGCACAGAACAGAAAGAAGTTTCACCGGATGCTTCTGTGTAATGTTTATTTGAAGATATTCCTTTTTCCACTATAGGCCCCACAGCGCACCGAAAGTCCACTTGCAGTTTTTACAGAAAGAGTGTTTCAGAACTGCTCAATCTAAACTAAGCTTCAACTCTGTTAGCTAAATGCACAGAACGGAACGAAGTAACACAGAATGCCTCTGTGTAGTTTTTATTTGAAGATATCCCTTTTTCCACTGAAGGCCCCTTTGCGCTCCAAATGTCCACCTGCAGTTTCTACAGAAAGAGTGTTTCAGAACTGCTCAATCAAAAGAAAGCTTCACCTCTGTTAGTTGAATGTACAGAACAGAAAGGAGTTTCACAGAATGCTTCTGTGTAGTTTTTATTTGAAGACATTCCTATTTCTACTATAGGCCCCTTAGCGCTCCGAATGTCGACTTGCAGTTTCCACAGAAAGAGTGTTTCAGAACTGCTCAATCAAAGTATGCTTCAGCTCTGTTAGTTGAATGCACAGAACAGAAAGATGTTTCACACAATGCTACTGTGTAGTTTTTATTTGAAGTTATTCCATTTTCCACTATAGGCCCCTTAGCGTTCTGAATATCCACTTGCAGTTTCTACAGGAAGAGTGTTTCAGAACTGCTCAATTCAAAGTAATCTTCAACTCTGTCAGTGGAATGCACAGAAGAGAAAAAAATTTCAGAGAATGCTTCTGTGTAGTTTTTATTTGAAGATATTCCTTTTGGCACTATAGGCGTCGTAGCTCTCCCAATGTACACTTGCCGTTTCTACAGCAAGAGTGTTTCAGAACTACTCAATCAAAAGTAAGCTTCACCTCTGTTAGTTGAATGCAGAGAACAGAAACTCCGAATGTCCACTTGCAGTTTCTACAGAAAGACTGTTTCAGAACTGCTCAATCAAATGTAAGCTTCAACCCTGTTTGTTGAATGCACAGAAAAGAAAGGAGTTTCACAGAATGCTTCTGTGTCGTTTGTATTTGAAGATATTCCTTTTTCCACTAAAGGCCCCTTAGCACTCCGAATGTCCACTTGCTGTTTATACAGAAAGTGTGTTTCAGAACTGCTCAATAAAAAGTAAGGTTCATCTCCGTTAGTTGAATGCTCAGATCAGAAAGAGGTTTCACAGAAAGCTTGTGTTTTGTTTTTATTTGAAATTATGACTTTTTCCACAATCGGCCCCTTATCTCTCAGAACGTACACTTGCAGTTTCCACCGAAAGAAAGTTTCAGAACTGCTCAATCAAAAGTAGGCTTCAACACTGTTACTTGAATGCACAGAACAGGAAGAAGTTTCACAGAATGCTTCTGTGTAGTGTTTATTGGAAGATATTCCTTTTTCCACGATAGTCCCCTTAGCGCTCTGAATGTCCACCTGCAGTTTCCACAGAAAGAGTGTTTCAGACCTGCTCAATCTAATATAAGTTTCAACTCTGTTAGTTGAATGCACACAACAGGAAGAAGTTTCACAGAATGCCTCTGTGTAGTTTTTATATGAAGATATATCTTTTTCCATTTTAGCCCCCTTAGCGCTCCGAATTTCAACTTGCAGTTTCTACAGAAAGAGCGTTTCAGAACTGCTCATTCTAAAGTAAGCTTCAACTCTGTTAGTTGAATGCACAGAACACAAAGAGGTTTCACAGAATGCTTCTGTGTAGTTTTTATTTGAAGATACGCATTTTTCCACTATAGGCCCCAGAGCGCTCTGACTGTCCACTTGCAGTTTCTACAAAAAGAGTGTTTCAGAATGGCTAAATATTATGTAAGCTTCAACTCTGTTAGGTGAATGCACAGAAAAGAAAGAAGTTTCACAGAATGCTTCTGTGTAGTTTTCATTTGAAGATATTCCTTTTTCAACTATAGGCCCCTTAGAGCTCTGAATCTCCACTTCCAGTTTCTACAGAAAGAGTGTTTCAGAACTGATCAATCAAAAGTAAGCTTCAACTCTCCTAGTGGAATGCACAGAAAAGAAAGAAGTTTCAGAGAATATTTCGTGTAGTTTTTATTTGAAGATATTCCCTTTTCCACTAAGGCCTTGAAGGGCTCTAAATATCAACTTGCAGTTTGTACAGAAAGAGTGCTTCAGAACTGCTCAATCAAAAGTAAGCTTCAACTCTCCTAGTTGAATGCACAGAAAAGAAAGAAGTTTCAGAGAATACTTCGTGCAGTTTTTATTTGAAGATATTCCCTTTTCCACTAACGGCCTTGTAGCGCTCTAAATGTCAACTTGCAGTTTGTACAGAAAGAGTGTTTCGGAACTACTCAATCAAAAGTAAGAATCAACTCTGTTAATTGAATGGACAGAACAGAAAGGAGTTTCACAGAATGCTTCTGTGTAGTTTTTATTTGAAGATATTCCTTTTTCCACTATAGGCCCCTTAACGCTCCGAATGTCCAATTGCAGTTTCTACAGAAAGAGTGTTTCAGAACTGCTCAAACAAAAGTAAGCTTCAACTCCGTTAGTTGAATGCACAGAACAGAGAGAAGTTTCACAGAATGCTTCTGTGTAGTTTTCATTTGATGATATTCCTTTTTCCACTATAGGCCCCTTCGCGCTCAAATGTCCGCTTGCAGTTTCTACAGAAAGGGAGTTTCAGAACTTCTCCATAAAAGTAAGGTTCAACTCTGTTAGTTGAATGCACAGATCAGTAAGAATTTTTGCAGAATTCTTCAGTGTAGTTTTTATTGAAGATATTACTTTTTCCACTATAGGCCCCTTAGCGATCCGAATGTGCACTTGCAGTTTCTACAGAAAGAGTGTTTCAGAACTGCTCAATCAAAAGTAAGGTTCATCTCTCCTAGCTGAATGCACAGATCAGAAAGACGTTTTGCAGAATGCTTCTGTGTAGTTTTTATTAGAAGATATTCCTTTTTCCACTATAGGCCCCTAAGCGCTCTGAATGTCCACTTGCATTTTCTACAGAAAGAGTGTTTGAGTACTGCTTAATCAAAAGTAAGCTTCAACTCTGCTAGTTGAATGCACAGATCAGAAGGTAGTTTCGCAGAATGCTTCTCTGTAGTTTTTATTTGAAGATATTCCTTTTTCCACCATAGGCCCCTTAGCGCTCTGAATGTCCTCTTGCAGTTTCTACAGAAAGAGTGTTTCAGAACTGCACAATCTAAAGTAAGCTACAACTCTGCTAGTTGAATGCACAGATCTGAAAAAAGTCTCGCAGAATGCTTCTGTGTAGTTTTTATTTGAAGATATTTCTTTTTCCACCGTAGGCACCTTAACTCTCCGAATGTCCGCTTGCAGTTTCTACAGAAAGAGTGTTTCAGAACTGCTCAATCAACTGTAAGGTTCAACTCTGCTAGTTGAATGCACAGATCAGAAAGCAGTTTCCCACAATTCTTCTTAGAAATTTTTATTTGAACTTATTCCTTTTTTTAGTATATGCCACTTAGCGCTCCGAGTGACGGATTGCAGTTTCTACAGAAAGAGTCTTTCGGAACTGCTCAATAAAAAGTATGGTTCCACTCTGCTAGTTGAATGCATAGATCAGAAAGAAGTTTCGCAGAATGCTTCTGTGTAGTTTTTATTTGAAGATATTCCTTTATCCACTATAGGCCCCTTAGCGCTCCTAATGTACGCTTGCAGTTTCTACAGAAAGAGTGTTTCAAAACTCCTCAATCAAATGCAAGGTTCAACTCTGCTAGTCGAATGCACAGATCAGAATGCAGTCTCGCAGAATGTTTCTGTGTAGTTTTTATTTGAAGATATTCCTTTTTCCACTATAGTCCCCTTAGTGCTCCGAATGTCCGCCTGCAGTTTCTACAGAAAGAGAGTTTCAGAACTTCTCAATCATAAGTAAGGTTCAACTCTGTTAATTGAAAGCGCAGATCAGTAAGGCCTTTCACAGAAAGCTTCAGTGTAGTATTTATTTGTAGATATTCCTTTTCCCACTAAAGGCCCCTTTGCGCTCTGAATGTCCGCTTGCAGTTTCTACAGAAAGAGTGTTTCAGAGCTGCCCAATCAAAAGTAAGGTTCAACTCCGCTAGTTGAATGCACAGATCAGGAAGAAGTTTCACAGAATGCTACTGTGTAGTTTTTATATGAAGATATTCCTTTTTCCACTATAGGCCCATTGGCGCTCCGAATATCCACTTGCAGTTTCTACTGAAAGAGTGATTCAGAACTACTCAATCAAAAGAAAGCTTCAACTCTGTTAGATGAATGCACAGATCAGAAAGAAGTTTTGCAGAATGCTTCCGTGTGGTTTTTATTTAAAGATATTCCTTTTACCACTGTTGGCACCTTAGCGCTCCGAATGTCGGCTTACAGTTTCTACAGAAAGAGTGTTTCAGAACTGCTCAATCAAAAGTAAGGTTCTACTGTGCTAGTTGAATGCATAGATCAGAGAGAAGTGTTGCAGAATGCTTCTGTGTAGTTTTTGTATGAAGATATTCCTTTTTCCACTATAGGACCCTTAGCGCTCGGAATGTCCACATGCAGTTTCTACAGAAAGAGTGTTTCAGAACTGCTCAATCAATATTAAGTTTCAACTCTGCTAGTTAAATGCACAGATCAGAAAGAAGTTTCACAGAATTCTTCTGTGTAATTTTTATTTGAAGTTATTCCTTTTTCCACTATAAGCCCCTTAGCGGTCTGAATCTCTGCCTGCAGTTTCTACCGAAAGAGTGTTTCACAACTGCTCAATCCAAAGTAAGGTTCAACACTGTTAGTTGAATGCACAGATGAGAAAGAAGTTTCGCAGAATGCTTCTGTGTAGTTTCTCTTTGAAGATAATACTTTTTCCACTGTAGGGCCCTTAGCGCTCCGAATGTCTGCTTGCAGTTTCTACAGAAAGAGTGTTTCAGAACTGCTCAATCAAACGTAAGGTTCAACGCTGCCAGGTGAATGCACAGATCAGAAAGAAGTTTCGCAGAATGCTTCCGTGTAGTTCTCATTTGAAGGTATTCCTTTTTCCACTATTGGCTCCTAAGCGCTCAGAAAGTCCGCTTACATTTTCCACAGAAAGAGTTTTTCAAAATTCCTCAATCAAAAGTAAGGTTCAACTCTGCTAGCTGAATGCACAGATCAGAAAGAAATTTCGCAGAATGCTTCTCTGTAGTTTTCATTTGATGATATTACTTTTTCCACTATTGCCCCATCGTGCTCCAAATGTCTGCTTGCAGTTTCTACAGAAAGAGAGTTTCAGAATTTCTCCATAAAAGTAAGGTTCAACTCTGTTAGTTGAATGCACAGATCGGAAAGAATTTTCACAGAATGCTTCTGTGTAGTTTTTATTGGAAGATATTTCGTTTTCAACTATAGGCCCCTTAGCGCTCCGAATGTCTGCTTGCAGTTTCTACAGAAAGGGAGTTTCAGAACTTCTCAATCAATAGTAAGGTTCAACTCTGTTAGTTGAATGCACAGATCAGAAAGAAGTTTCGCAGAATGTTTCTGTGTAGTTTTTATTTGAAGATACTCCTTTTTCCACTATAGCCCCTTAGCGCTCTGAATGCCGCTTGCTGTTTCTACAGAAAGAGTGTTTCAGATCTGCTCAATCAAATGCAAGGTTCAACTCTACTAGTTGAATGCACAGATCAGAAAGAAGTTTCGCAGAATGCTTCTGTGTAGTTTTTATTTGAAGATATTCATTTTTCCACTTTTGGCCCCTTAGCGCTCCGAATGTCTACTTGCAGTTTCTACAGAAAGAGAGTTTCAGGACTTTTCAATCAAAAGTATGGTTCATCTCTGTTGGTTGAATGCACAGAACAGAAAGAAGTTTCACAGAATGCTTCTGTGTAGTTTTTATTTGAGGATATTCCTTTTTCCACTATAGGCCCGATTGCGCTCCGAATGTCCGCTTGCAGTTTCTACAGACACCGTGTTTCAGAAGTGCAAAATCAAAAGTAAGGTTCAACTCTATTAGTTGAATGCACAGATCAGAAAGATGTTTCACAGAATGCTTCTGTGTTGTTTTTATTTGAGGATATTCCTTTTTCCACAATAGCCCACATAGCGCTCCGAATATCCGCCTGCAGTTTCTACAGAAAGAGAGTTTCAGAACTACTCAATCAACAGTAAGTTTCAACTCTGCTAGTTAAATGCACAGATCAGAAAGAAGTTTCACAGAATGCTTCTGTGTAGTTCTTATTTGAAGATATTCCTTTTTCCACTATAGTCCCCTTAATACTCGGAATATCTGCGTGTAGTTTCTAAAGAAAGATTGTTTCAAAACTCCTAAATCAAAAGTAAGGTTCAACTCTGCTAGTTGGACGCACCGATCATAAAGAAGTCTCGCAGAATGCTTCTCTGTAGTTTTTATTTGAGGATATTTCTTTTTCACTATAGGCCCCTTAGTGCTCCGAATGTCCGCTTGCAGTTTCTACAGAGAGAGAGTTTCAGAGCTACTCAATCAAAAGTAAGATTCAACTCTGCTAGTTAAATGCACAGATCAGAAAGGAGTTTCACAGAATGCTTCTGTGTATTTCTTATTTGAAGTTATTCCTTTTTCTGCTATAGGCCCCTATGCCTTCCAAATGTCCGCTTGCAGTTTCTACAGAAAGATTGTTTCAAAACTCCTCAATCAAAAGTAAGGTTTAACTCTGCTAGTTGAATGCCCAGATCAGAAAGATGTTTCGCAGAAATGTTCTGTGTGGTTTATATTTCAGGATATTCCTTTTTCCACTAGAGGCCATGTAGCGCTCAGAATATCCTCTTGCAGTTTCTACAGAAAGAGTGTTTCGGAACTGCTCAATCAAAAGTAAGGTTCAACTCTGTTAGTTGAATGCACAGATGTGAAAGAAGTTTTGCAGAATGCTTCTGTGAAGTTTTTATTTGAACATACTCCTTTTTCCACTATAGGCCCCTTAGCGCTCCATATATCCGCTTGCAGTTTCTAAACAAAGAGTGATTCAAAACTCGTCAATCAAAAGAAAATTTCAACGCTGCTTGTTGAATGCACAGAAGAGAAAGATGTCTCGCAGAATGCTTCTGTGTAGATTTTATTTGAATATATTCCTTTATCCACTATAGGCCCCTTAGTACTCCGAATGACCACTTGCAGTTTTTACAGAAACAGTGTTTCAGAACTGCTCAATCAAAAGTAAACATCCCTGTTACTTGAATGCACAGAACAGAAAGATGTTTCACAGAATGCTACTGTGTTGTTTTTATTTCAAAATATTCCTTTTTCCAATATAGGCCCCTAAGAGCTCCGAATGTCCACTTGCTGTTTCTGCAGAAAGAGTGTTTCAGAGCTGCTCAATCAAAAGTAAGCTTCAATTCTGTCAGTTGAATGCACAGAACAGAAAGATGTTTCACAGAATGCTTCTGTGTAGTTTTTATTTGAAGATATCCCTTTTTCCACTTTTGGCCACTTAGTGCTCCGAATGTCCATTTGCAGGTTTTACAAAAAGTGTGTTTCAGAACTGCTCAATCAAAAGTAAGCTTCAACTCTGTTAGCTAAATGCACAGAACAGAACGAAGCTACACAGAATGCTTCTGTGTAGTTTTTATTTGAAGATATCACTTTTTCCACTCTAGGCTCCTTCGTGCTCCAAATGTCCACTTGCAGTTTCTACTGAAAGAGTGTTTCAGAACTGCACAGTCAAATGTAAGCTTCAACTCTGTTAGGTGAATGCACAGAACAGAAAGTTGTTTAACAGAAGGTTTCTGTGTCATATTTATTTGAAGATATTCCTTTTTCCCCTATAGGCCCATTAGCACTCTGAATGTCCACTTGCAGTTTCTACAGAAAGAGTGTTTCAGAACTGCTCAATCAAAGTAAGCTTCAATTCCATTACTGGAATGCACAGAACAGAAATAAGTTTCACAGAATGCTTCTGTGTAGTTTTTATTTGAACATATTCCTTTTTCACTATACGCCCCTTAGCGCTCTGAATGTCTGTTTGCAGTTTCTACAGAAATGGTGTTTCAGAAGTTCTCAATCAAAAGTAAGGTTCAACTCTGATAGTTCAATGCACAGAAGAGAAAAAAGTTTTACAGAATGCTTCTGTGTAGTTTTATTTCAAGATATTACTTTTTTCACTATAGGCCCCTTAGCGTTTCGAATGTCCACTTGCAGTTTCTACAGAAAGAGTTTTTCACAATTGCTCAATCAAAAGGAAGCTTAAAGTCTGTCAGTTTAATGCACAGAAGAGAAAGAAGTTTCACAGTATGATTCTGCGTAGTTTTTATATGAAGATATTCTTTTTCCACTATAGGCCCCTTAGCGCTCCGAATTTCCACTTGCTGTTTCTACGGTAACAGTGTTTCAGAACTCCACAAACAAAAGTAAGCTTCAAATCTGTTAGTTGAATGCACAGAACATAAAGATGTTTCACAGAATTCTTCTGTGTTGTTTTTATTTGAACATAATCTTTATCCACTACAGGCCCCTTAGCACTCTGAATGTCTACTTGCAGTTGCTACAGAAAGAGTGTTTCAGAACTGCTCAATCAAAGTAAGCTTCAACTCTGTTAGTTGAATGCACAGAAGAGAACGAAGTTTCTCAGAAAGCTTCTTTGTAATTTTTATTTGAAGATATTCCTTTTTCACTATAGGCCCTTAGCGCTCCGAATGTCCACTTGCCGTTTCTACAGAAAGAGTGTTTCAGAACTATTCAAGCAAAAGTAAGGTTCAACTCTGTCAGGTGAATGCAAAGAACAGGAAGCAGTTTCACAGAATGCTTCTGTGTAGTTTTTATTTGAAGATATATCTTTTTGCACTATAGGTCCCTTAGCGCTCCGAATCTCCACTTACAGTTTCTATAGAAAGGGTGTTTCAGAACTGCTCAATCAAAAGTAAGCTTCAACACTGTTAGTTGAATGCACAGAACAGGCGGAAGTTTCCCAGAATGCTTCTGTGTTGTTTTTATTTGAAGATATTTCTTCATCCACTATAGGCTCCTTATCGCTCCGAATGTCCACTTGCAGTTTCTACAGAAAGAGTGTTTCAGAACTGCTCAATCAAAAGTAATCTTCAACTCTGTTAGTTGAAGGCACAGAATACAAAGTAGTTTCACAGAATATTTCTGTGTAGTTTTTATTCTAGGATGATCCTTTTTCCACTTTAGGCCCCTTAGCATTACGAATGTCCTCCTGCAGTTTCTACAGAAAGAGTGTTTCAGAAATGCTCAATCAAAAGTTAGCTTCAAATCTGTTAGTTGAATGCACAGAACAGAAAGAAGTTTCACAGAATGCTTCTGTGCAATTTTTGTTAGAAGAAATTCCTTTTTCCACTGTAGACCCATTGGTGCTCCAAATGTCCACTTGAAGTTTCTGAAGAAAGATAGTTTCAGAACTGCTCAATCAAAAGTAATCTTCAACTCTGTTAGTTGAATGCACACAACAGAAAGAAGTTTCAGAGAATGCTTCTTTGTAGTTTTTGTTTGAAGATGTTCCATTTTCCACTGTAGGCACCTTAGCAGTTGGAATGTCTGCTTGCAGTTCCTACAGAAAGAGTCTTTCAGAACTGCTAAATCAAAAGCAATTTTCAGCTCTATTAGATGAATGCACAGAAAAGAAAGAAGATTCACAGAACGCTTCTGCTTAATTTTTATCTGTAGCTGTTTCTTTTTCCACTACAGGCCACTTAGCTCTCCGAATGTCCACTTGCAGTTTCTACAGAAAGAGAGTTTCAGACCTCCTCTATCAAAGGTAAGCTTCAACTCTGTAAGTTGAATGCACAGAACAGGAAGCAGTTTCACAGAATGCTTCTGTGTAGTTTTTATTTGAAGATATTTCTTTTCCACTATAGGCGCCTTAGCGCTCCGTATGTCCACTTGCAGTTTCTACAGAAAGTGTGTTTCAAAACTGCTCAATCTAAAGTAAGCTTCAACTCTGTTAGTTAAATGCACAGAACAGAAAGACGTTTCACAGAATGCTTCTGTGTAGTTATTATTTGAGTATATTCGTTTTTCCACTGTAGGCCCCTTATCAATCGGATTGTACACTTGCAGTTTCTACACAAAGAGTGTTTCAGAACTGCTCAATCAAAAGTAAGCTTCAACTCAGTTAGTTGAATGCACAGAACAGAAAGAAGTTTCACCGGATGCTTCTGTGTAATGTTTATTTGAAGATATTCCTTTTTCCACTATAGGCCCCACAGCGCACCGAAAGTCCACTTGCAGTTTTTACAGAAAGAGTGTTTCAGAACTGCTCAATCTAAACTAAGCTTCAACTCTGTTAGCTAAATGCACAGAACGGAACGAAGTAACACAGAATGCCTCTGTGTAGTTTTTATTTGAAGATATCCCTTTTTCCACTGAAGGCCCCTTTGCGCTCCAAATGTCCACCTGCAGTTTCTACAGAAAGAGTGTTTCAGAACTGCTCAATCAAAAGAAAGCTTCACCTCTGTTAGTTGAATGTACAGAACAGAAAGGAGTTTCACAGAATGCTTCTGTGTAGTTTTTATTTGAAGACATTCCTATTTCTACTATAGGCCCCTTAGCGCTCCGAATGTCGACTTGCAGTTTCCACAGAAAGAGTGTTTCAGAACTGCTCAATCAAAGTATGCTTCAGCTCTGTTAGTTGAATGCACAGAACAGAAAGATGTTTCACACAATGCTACTGTGTAGTTTTTATTTGAAGTTATTCCATTTTCCACTATAGGCCCCTTAGCGTTCTGAATATCCACTTGCAGTTTCTACAGGAAGAGTGTTTCAGAACTGCTCAATTCAAAGTAATCTTCAACTCTGTCAGTGGAATGCACAGAAGAGAAAAAAATTTCAGAGAATGCTTCTGTGTAGTTTTTATTTGAAGATATTCCTTTTGGCACTATAGGCGTCGTAGCTCTCCCAATGTACACTTGCCGTTTCTACAGCAAGAGTGTTTCAGAACTACTCAATCAAAAGTAAGCTTCACCTCTGTTAGTTGAATGCAGAGAACAGAAACTCCGAATGTCCACTTGCAGTTTCTACAGAAAGACTGTTTCAGAACTGCTCAATCAAATGTAAGCTTCAACCCTGTTTGTTGAATGCACAGAAAAGAAAGGAGTTTCACAGAATGCTTCTGTGTCGTTTGTATTTGAGGATATTCCTTTTTCCACTACAGGCCCCTTAGCACTCCGAATGTCCACTTGCTGTTTATACAGAAAGTGTGTTTCAGAACTGCTCAATAAAAAGTAAGGTTCATCTCCGTTAGTTGAATGCTCAGATCAGAAAGAGGTTTCACAGAAAGCTTGTGTTTTGTTTTTATTTGAAATTATGACTTTTTCCACAATCGGCCCCTTATCTCTCAGAACGTACACTTGCAGTTTCCACCGAAAGAAAGTTTCAGAACTGCTCAATCAAAAGTAGGCTTCAACACTGTTACTTGAATGCACAGAACAGGAAGAAGTTTCACAGAATGCTTCTGTGTAGTGTTTATTGGAAGATATTCCTTTTTCCACGATAGTCCCCTTAGCGCTCTGAATGTCCACCTGCAGTTTCCACAGAAAGAGTGTTTCAGACCTGCTCAATCTAATATAAGTTTCAACTCTGTTAGTTGAATGCACACAACAGGAAGAAGTTTCACAGAATGCCTCTGTGTAGTTTTTATATGAAGATATATCTTTTTCCATTTTAGCCCCCTTAGCGCTCCGAATTTCAACTTGCAGTTTCTACAGAAAGAGCGTTTCAGAACTGCTCATTCTAAAGTAAGCTTCAACTCTGTTAGTTGAATGCACAGAACACAAAGAGGTTTCACAGAATGCTTCTGTGTAGTTTTTATTTGAAGATACGCATTTTTCCACTATAGGCCCCAGAGCGCTCTGACTGTCCACTTGCAGTTTCTACAAAAAGAGTGTTTCAGAATGGCTAAATATTATGTAAGCTTCAACTCTGTTAGGTGAATGCACAGAAAAGAAAGAAGTTTCACAGAATGCTTCTGTGTAGTTTTCATTTGAAGATATTCCTTTTTCAACTATAGGCCCCTTAGAGCTCTGAATCTCCACTTCCAGTTTCTACAGAAAGAGTGTTTCAGAACTGATCAATCAAAAGTAAGCTTCAACTCTCCTAGTGGAATGCACAGAAAAGAAAGAAGTTTCAGAGAATATTTCGTGTAGTTTTTATTTGAAGATATTCCCTTTTCCACTAAAGGCCTTGAAGGGCTCTAAATATCAACTTGCAGTTTGTACAGAAAGAGTGCTTCAGAACTGCTCAATCAAAAGTAAGCTTCAACTCTCCTAGTTGAATGCACAGAAAAGAAAGAAGTTTCAGAGAATACTTCGTGCAGTTTTTATTTGAAGATATTCCCTTTTCCACTAACGGCCTTGTAGCGCTCTAAATGTCAACTTGCAGTTTGTACAGAAAGAGTGTTTCGGAACTACTCAATCAAAAGTAAGAATCAACTCTGTTAATTGAATGGACAGAACAGAAAGGAGTTTCACAGAATGCTTCTGTGTAGTTTTTATTTGAAGATATTCCTTTTTCCACTATAGGCCCCTTAACGCTCCGAATGTCCAATTGCAGTTTCTACAGAAAGAGTGTTTCAGAACTGCTCAAACAAAAGTAAGCTTCAACTCCGTTAGTTGAATGCACAGAACAGAGAGAAGTTTCACAGAATGCTTCTGTGTAGTTTTCATTTGATGATATTCCTTTTTCCACTATAGGCCCCTTCGCGCTCAAATGTCCGCTTGCAGTTTCTACAGAAAGGGAGTTTCAGAACTTCTCCATAAAAGTAAGGTTCAACTCTGTTAGTTGAATGCACAGATCAGTAAGAATTTTTGCAGAATTCTTCAGTGTAGTTTTTATTGAAGATATTACTTTTTCCACTATAGGCCCCTTAGCGATCCGAATGTGCACTTGCAGTTTCTACAGAAAGAGTGTTTCAGAACTGCTCAATCAAAAGTAAGGTTCATCTCTCCTAGATGAATGCACAGATCAGAAAGAAGTTTTGCAGAATGCTTCTGTGTAGTTTTTATTAGAAGATATTCCTTTTTCCACTATAGGCCCCTAAGCGCTCTGAATGTCCACTTGCATTTTCTACAGAAAGAGTGTTTGAGTACTGCTTAATCAAAAGTAAGCTTCAACTCTGCTAGTTGAATGCACAGATCAGAAGGTAGTTTCGCAGAATGCTTCTCTGTAGTTTTTATTTGAAGATATTCCTTTTCCACCATAGGCCCCTTAGCGCTCTGAATGTCCTCTTGCAGTTTCTACAGAAAGAGTGTTTCAGAACTGCACAATCTAAAGTAAGCTACAACTCTGCTAGTTGAATGCACAGATCTGAAAAAAGTCTCGCAGAATGCTTCTGTGTAGTTTTTATTTGAAGATATTTCTTTTTCCACCGTAGGCACCTTAACTCTCCGAATGTCCGCTTGCAGTTTCTACAGAAAGAGTGTTTCAGAACTGCTCAATCAACTGTAAGGTTCAACTCTGCTAGTTGAATGCACAGATCAGAAAGCAGTTTCCCACAATTCTTCTTAGAAATTTTTATTTGAACTTATTCCTTTTTTTAGTATATGCCACTTAGCGCTCCGAGTGACGGATTGCAGTTTCTACAGAAAGAGTCTTTCGGAACTGCTCAATAAAAGTATGGTTCCACTCTGCTAGTTGAATGCATAGATCAGAAAGAAGTTTCGCAGAATGCTTCTGTGTAGTTTTTATTTGAAGATATTCCTTTATCCACTATAGGCCCCTTAGCGCTCCTAATGTACGCTTGCAGTTTCTACAGAAAGAGTGTTTCAAAACTCCTCAATCAAATGCAAGGTTCAACTCTGCTAGTCGAATGCACAGATCAGAATGCAGTCTCGCAGAATGTTTCTGTGTAGTTTTTATTTGAAGATATTCCTTTTTCCACTATAGTCCCTTAGTGCTCCGAATGTCCGCCTGCAGTTTCTACAGAAAGAGAGTTTCAGAACTTCTCAATCATAAGTAAGGTTCAACTCTGTTAATTGAAAGCGCAGATCAGTAAGGCCTTTCACAGAAAGCTTCAGTGTAGTATTTATTTGTAGATATTCCTTTTCCCACTAAAGGCCCCTTTGCGCTCTGAATGTCCGCTTGCAGTTTCTACAGAAAGAGTGTTTCAGAGCTGCCCAATCAAAAGTAAGGTTCAACTCCGCTAGTTGAATGCACAGATCAGGAAGAAGTTTCACAGAATGCTACTGTGTAGTTTTTATATGAAGATATTCCTTTTTCCACTATAGGCCCATTGGCGCTCCGAATATCCACTTGCAGTTTCTACTGAAAGAGTGATTCAGAACTACTCAATCAAAAGAAAGCTTCAACTCTGTTAGATGAATGCACAGATCAGAAAGAAGTTTTGCAGAATGCTTCCGTGTGGTTTTTATTTAAAGATATTCCTTTTACCACTGTTGGCACCTTAGCGCTCCGAATGTCGGCTTACAGTTTCTACAGAAAGAGTGTTTCAGAACTGCTCAATCAAAAGTAAGGTTCTACTGTGCTAGTTGAATGCATAGATCAGAGAGAAGTGTTGCAGAATGCTTCTGTGTAGTTTTTGTATGAAGATATTCCTTTTTCCACTATAGGACCCTTAGCGCTCGGAATGTCCACATGCAGTTTCTACAGAAAGAGTGTTTCAGAACTGCTCAATCAATATTAAGTTTCAACTCTGCTAGTTAAATGCACAGATCAGAAAGAAGTTTCACAGAATTCTTCTGTGTAATTTTTATTTGAAGTTATTCCTTTTTCCACTATAAGCCCCTTAGCGGTCTGAATCTCTGCCTGCAGTTTCTACCGAAAGAGTGTTTCACAACTGCTCAATCCAAAGTAAGGTTCAACACTGTTAGTTGAATGCACAGATGAGAAAGAAGTTTCGCAGAATGCTTCTGTGTAGTTTCTCTTTGAAGATAATACTTTTTCCACTGTAGGGCCCTTAGCGCTCCGAATGTCTGCTTGCAGTTTCTACAGAAAGAGTGTTTCAGAACTGCTCAATCAAACGTAAGGTTCAACGCTGCCAGGTGAATGCACAGATCAGAAAGAAGTTTCGCAGAATGCTTCCGTGTAGTTCTCATTTGAAGGTATTCCTTTTTCCACTATTGGCTCCTAAGCGCTCAGAAAGTCCGCTTACATTTTCCACAGAAAGAGTTTTTCAAAATTCCTCAATCAAAAGTAAGGTTCAACTCTGCTAGCTGAATGCACAGATCAGAAAGAAATTTCGCAGAATGCTTCTCTGTAGTTTTCATTTGATGATATTACTTTTTCCACTATTGCCCCATCGTGCTCCAAATGTCTGCTTGCAGTTTCTACAGAAAGAGAGTTTCAGAATTTCTCCATAAAAGTAAGGTTCAACTCTGTTAGTTGAATGCACAGATCGGAAAGAATTTTCACAGAATGCTTCTGTGTAGTTTTTATTGGAAGATATTTCGTTTTCAACTATAGGCCCCTTAGCGCTCCGAATGTCTGCTTGCAGTTTCTACAGAAAGGGAGTTTCAGAACTTCTCAATCAATAGTAAGGTTCAACTCTGTTAGTTGAATGCACAGATCAGAAAGAAGTTTCGCAGAATGTTTCTGTGTAGTTTTTATTTGAAGATACTCCTTTTTCCACTATAGCCCCTTAGCGCTCTGAATGCCGCTTGCTGTTTCTACAGAAAGAGTGTTTCAGATCTGCTCAATCAAATGCAAGGTTCAACTCTACTAGTTGAATGCACAGATCAGAAAGAAGTTTCGCAGAATGCTTCTGTGTAGTTTTTATTTGAAGATATTCATTTTTCCACTTTTGGCCCCTTAGCGCTCCGAATGTCTACTTGCAGTTTCTACAGAAAGAGAGTTTCAGGACTTTTCAATCAAAAGTATGGTTCATCTCTGTTGGTTGAATGCACAGAACAGAAAGAAGTTTCACAGAATGCTTCTGTGTAGTTTTTATTTGAGGATATTCCTTTTTCCACTATAGGCCCGATTGCGCTCCGAATGTCCGCTTGCAGTTTCTACAGACACCGTGTTTCAGAAGTGCAAAATCAAAAGTAAGGTTCAACTCTATTAGTTGAATGCACAGATCAGAAAGATGTTTCACAGAATGCTTCTGTGTTGTTTTTATTTGAGGATATTCCTTTTTCCACAATAGCCCACATAGCGCTCCGAATATCCGCCTGCAGTTTCTACAGAAAGAGAGTTTCAGAACTACTCAATCAACAGTAAGTTTCAACTCTGCTAGTTAAATGCACAGATCAGAAAGAAGTTTCACAGAATGCTTCTGTGTAGTTCTTATTTGAAGATATTCCTTTTTCCACTATAGTCCCCTTAATACTCGGAATATCTGCGTGTAGTTTCTAAAGAAAGATTGTTTCAAAACTCCTAAATCAAAAGTAAGGTTCAACTCTGCTAGTTGGACGCACCGATCATAAAGAAGTCTCGCAGAATGCTTCTCTGTAGTTTTTATTTGAGGATATTTCTTTTTCACTATAGGCCCCTTAGTGCTCCGAATGTCCGCTTGCAGTTTCTACAGAGAGAGAGTTTCAGAGCTACTCAATCAAAAGTAAGATTCAACTCTGCTAGTTAAATGCACAGATCAGAAAGGAGTTTCACAGAATGCTTCTGTGTATTTCTTATTTGAAGTTATTCCTTTTTCTGCTATAGGCCCCTATGCCTTCCAAATGTCCGCTTGCAGTTTCTACAGAAAGATTGTTTCAAAACTCCTCAATCAAAAGTAAGGTTTAACTCTGCTAGTTGAATGCCCAGATCAGAAAGATGTTTCGCAGAAATGTTCTGTGTGGTTTATATTTCAGGATATTCCTTTTTCCACTAGAGGCCATGTAGCGCTCAGAATATCCTCTTGCAGTTTCTACAGAAAGAGTGTTTCGGAACTGCTCAATCAAAAGTAAGGTTCAACTCTGTTAGTTGAATGCACAGATGTGAAAGAAGTTTTGCAGAATGCTTCTGTGAAGTTTTTATTTGAACATACTCCTTTTTCCACTATAGGCCCCTTAGCGCTCCATATATCCGCTTGCAGTTTCTAAACAAAGAGTGATTCAAAACTCGTCAATCAAAAGAAAATTTCAACGCTGCTTGTTGAATGCACAGAAGAGAAAGATGTCTCGCAGAATGCTTCTGTGTAGATTTTATTTGAATATATTCCTTTATCCACTATAGGCCCCTTAGTACTCCGAATGACCACTTGCAGTTTTTACAGAAACAGTGTTTCAGAACTGCTCAATCAAAAGTAAACATCCCTGTTACTTGAATGCACAGAACAGAAAGATGTTTCACAGAATGCTACTGTGTTGTTTTTATTTCAAAATATTCCTTTTTCCAATATAGGCCCCTAAGAGCTCCGAATGTCCACTTGCTGTTTCTGCAGAAAGAGTGTTTCAGAGCTGCTCAATCAAAAGTAAGCTTCAATTCTGTCAGTTGAATGCACAGAACAGAAAGATGTTTCACAGAATGCTTCTGTGTAGTTTTTATTTGAAGATATCCCTTTTTCCACTTTTGGCCACTTAGTGCTCCGAATGTCCATTTGCAGGTTTTACAAAAAGTGTGTTTCAGAACTGCTCAATCAAAAGTAAGCTTCAACTCTGTTAGCTAAATGCACAGAACAGAACGAAGCTACACAGAATGCTTCTGTGTAGTTTTTATTTGAAGATATCACTTTTTCCACTCTAGGCTCCTTCGTGCTCCAAATGTCCACTTGCAGTTTCTACTGAAAGAGTGTTTCAGAACTGCACAGTCAAATGTAAGCTTCAACTCTGTTAGGTGAATGCACAGAACAGAAAGTTGTTTAACAGAAGGTTTCTGTGTCATATTTATTTGAAGATATTCCTTTTTCCCCTATAGGCCCATTAGCACTCTGAATGTCCACTTGCAGTTTCTACAGAAAGAGTGTTTCAGAACTGCTCAATCAAAGTAAGCTTCAATTCCATTACTGGAATGCACAGAACAGAAATAAGTTTCACAGAATGCTTCTGTGTAGTTTTTATTTGAACATATTCCTTTTTCACTATACGCCCCTTAGCGCTCTGAATGTCTGTTTGCAGTTTCTACAGAAATGGTGTTTCAGAAGTTCTCAATCAAAAGTAAGGTTCAACTCTGATAGTTCAATGCACAGAAGAGAAAAAAGTTTTACAGAATGCTTCTGTGTAGTTTTATTTCAAGATATTACTTTTTTCACTATAGGCCCCTTAGCGTTTCGAATGTCCACTTGCAGTTTCTACAGAAAGAGTTTTTCACAATTGCTCAATCAAAAGGAAGCTTAAAGTCTGTCAGTTTAATGCACAGAAGAGAAAGAAGTTTCACAGTATGATTCTGCGTAGTTTTTATATGAAGATATTCTTTTTCCACTATAGGCCCCTTAGCGCTCCGAATTTCCACTTGCTGTTTCTACGGTAACAGTGTTTCAGAACTCCACAAACAAAAGTAAGCTTCAAATCTGTTAGTTGAATGCACAGAACATAAAGATGTTTCACAGAATTCTTCTGTGTTGTTTTTATTTGAACATAATCTTTATCCACTACAGGCCCCTTAGCACTCTGAATGTCTACTTGCAGTTGCTACAGAAAGAGTGTTTCAGAACTGCTCAATCAAAGTAAGCTTCAACTCTGTTAGTTGAATGCACAGAAGAGAACGAAGTTTCTCAGAAAGCTTCTTTGTAATTTTTATTTGAAGATATTCCTTTTTCACTATAGGCCCTTAGCGCTCCGAATGTCCACTTGCCGTTTCTACAGAAAGAGTGTTTCAGAACTATTCAAGCAAAAGTAAGGTTCAACTCTGTCAGGTGAATGCAAAGAACAGGAAGCAGTTTCACAGAATGCTTCTGTGTAGTTTTTATTTGAAGATATATCTTTTTGCACTATAGGTCCCTTAGCGCTCCGAATCTCCACTTACAGTTTCTATAGAAAGGGTGTTTCAGAACTGCTCAATCAAAAGTAAGCTTCAACACTGTTAGTTGAATGCACAGAACAGGCGGAAGTTTCCCAGAATGCTTCTGTGTTGTTTTTATTTGAAGATATTTCTTCATCCACTATAGGCTCCTTATCGCTCCGAATGTCCACTTGCAGTTTCTACAGAAAGAGTGTTTCAGAACTGCTCAATCAAAAGTAATCTTCAACTCTGTTAGTTGAAGGCACAGAATACAAGTAGTTTCACAGAATATTTCTGTGTAGTTTTTATTCTAGGATGATCCTTTTTCCACTTTAGGCCCCTTAGCATTACGAATGTCCTCCTGCAGTTTCTACAGAAAGAGTGTTTCAGAAATGCTCAATCAAAAGTTAGCTTCAAATCTGTTAGTTGAATGCACAGAACAGAAAGAAGTTTCACAGAATGCTTCTGTGCAATTTTTGTTAGAAGAAATTCCTTTTTCCACTGTAGACCCATTGGTGCTCCAAATGTCCACTTGAAGTTTCTGAAGAAAGATAGTTTCAGAACTGCTCAATCAAAAGTAATCTTCAACTCTGTTAGTTGAATGCACACAACAGAAAGAAGTTTCAGAGAATGCTTCTTTGTAGTTTTTGTTTGAAGATGTTCCATTTTCCACTGTAGGCACCTTAGCAGTTGGAATGTCTGCTTGCAGTTCCTACAGAAAGAGTCTTTCAGAACTGCTAAATCAAAAGCAATTTTCAGCTCTATTAGATGAATGCACAGAAAAGAAAGAAGATTCACAGAACGCTTCTGCTTAATTTTTATCTGTAGCTGTTTCTTTTTCCACTACAGGCCACTTAGCTCTCCGAATGTCCACTTGCAGTTTTCTACAGAAAGAGAGTTTCAGACCTCCTCTATCAAAGGTAAGCTTCAACTCTGTAAGTTGAATGCACAGAACAGGAAGCAGTTTCACAGAATGCTTCTGTGTAGTTTTTATTTGAAGATATTTCTTTTCCACTATAGGCGCCTTAGCGCTCCGTATGTCCACTTGCAGTTTCTACAGAAAGTGTGTTTCAAAACTGCTCAATCTAAAGTAAGCTTCAACTCTGTTAGTTAAATGCACAGAACAGAAAGACGTTTCACAGAATGCTTCTGTGTAGTTATTATTTGAGTATATTCGTTTTTCCACTGTAGGCCCCTTATCAATCGGATTGTACACTTGCAGTTTCTACACAAAGAGTGTTTCAGAACTGCTCAATCAAAAGTAAGCTTCAACTCAGTTAGTTGAATGCACAGAACAGAAAGAAGTTTCACCGGATGCTTCTGTGTAATGTTTATTTGAAGATATTCCTTTTTCCACTATAGGCCCCACAGCGCACCGAAAGTCCACTTGCAGTTTTTACAGAAAGAGTGTTTCAGAACTGCTCAATCTAAACTAAGCTTCAACTCTGTTAGCTAAATGCACAGAACGGAACGAAGTAACACAGAATGCCTCTGTGTAGTTTTTATTTGAAGATATCCCTTTTTCCACTGAAGGCCCCTTTGCGCTCCAAATGTCCACCTGCAGTTTCTACAGAAAGAGTGTTTCAGAACTGCTCAATCAAAGAAAGCTTCACCTCTGTTAGTTGAATGTACAGAACAGAAAGGAGTTTCACAGAATGCTTCTGTGTAGTTTTTATTTGAAGACATTCCTATTTCTACTATAGGCCCCTTAGCGCTCCGAATGTCGACTTGCAGTTTCCACAGAAAGAGTGTTTCAGAACTGCTCAATCAAAGTATGCTTCAGCTCTGTTAGTTGAATGCACAGAACAGAAAGATGTTTCACACAATGCTACTGTGTAGTTTTTATTTGAAGTTATTCCATTTTCCACTATAGGCCCCTTAGCGTTCTGAATATCCCACTTGCAGTTTCTACAGGAAGAGTGTTTCAGAACTGCTCAATTCAAAGTAATCTTCAACTCTGTCAGTGGAATGCACAGAAGAGAAAAAATTTCAGAGAATGCTTCTGTGTAGTTTTTATTTGAAGATATTCCTTTTGGCACTATAGGCGTCGTAGCTCTCCCAATGTACACTTGCCGTTTCTACAGCAAGAGTGTTTCAGAACTACTCAATCAAAAGTAAGCTTCACCTCTGTTAGTTGAATGCAGAGAACAGAAACTCCGAATGTCCACTTGCAGTTTCTACAGAAAGACTGTTTCAGAACTGCTCAATCAAATGTAAGCTTCAACCCTGTTTGTTGAATGCACAGAAAAGAAAGGAGTTTCACAGAATGCTTCTGTGTCGTTTGTATTTGAGGATATTCCTTTTTCCACTACAGGCCCTTAGCACTCCGAATGTCCACTTGCTGTTTATACAGAAAGTGTGTTTCAGAACTGCTCAATAAAAAGTAAGGTTCATCTCCGTTAGTTGAATGCTCAGATCAGAAAGAGGTTTCACAGAAAGCTTGTGTTTTGTTTTTATTTGAAATTATGACTTTTTCCACAATCGGCCCTTATCTCTCAGAACGTACACTTGCAGTTTCCACCGAAAGAAAGTTTCAGAACTGCTCATCAAAAGTAGGCTTCAACACTGTTACTTGAATGCACAGAACAGGAAGAAGTTTCACAGAATGCTTCTGTGTAGTGTTTATGGAAGATATTCCTTTTTCCACGATAGTCCCTTAGCGCTCTGAATGTCCACCTGCAGTTTCCACAGAAAGAGTGTTCAGACCTGCTCAATCTAATATAAGTTTCAACTCTGTTAGTTGAATGCACACAACAGGAAGAAGTTTCACAGAATGCCTCTGTGTAGTTTTATATGAAGATATATCTTTTTCCATTTTAGCCCCCTTAGCGCTCCGAATTTCAACTTGCAGTTTCTACAGAAAGAGCGTTTCAGAACTGCTCATTCTAAAGTAAGCTTCAACTCTGTTAGTTGAATGCACAGAACACAAAGAGGTTTCCAGAATGCTTCTGTGTAGTTTTTATTTGAAGATACGCATTTTTCCACTATAGGCCCCAGAGCGCTCTGACTGTCCACTTGCAGTTTCTACAAAAAGAGTGTTTCAGAATGGCTAAATATTATGTAAGCTTCAACTCTGTTAGGTGAATGCACAGAAAGAAAGAAGTTTCACAGAATGCTTCTGTGTAGTTTTCATTTGAAGATATTCCTTTTTCAACTATAGGCCCCTTAGAGCTCTGAATCTCCACTTCCAGTTTCTACAGAAAGAGTGTTTCAGAACTGATCAATCAAAAGTAAGCTTCAACTCTCCTAGTGGAATGCACAGAAAAGAAAGAAGTTTCAGAGAATATTTCGTGTAGTTTTTATTTGAAGATATTCCCTTTTCCACTAAAGGCCTTGAAGGGCTCTAAATATCAACTTGCAGTTTGTACAGAAAGAGTGCTTCAGAACTGCTCAATCAAAAGTAAGCTTCAACTCTCCTAGTTGAATGCACAGAAAAGAAAGAAGTTTCAGAGATACTTCGTGCAGTTTTTATTTGAGATATTCCCTTTTCCACTAACGGCCTTGTAGCGCTCTAAATGTCAACTTGCAGTTTGTACAGAAAGAGTGTTTCGGAACTACTCAATCAAAAGTAAGAATCAACTCTGTTAATTGAATGGACAGAACAGAAAGGAGTTTCACAGAATGCTTCTGTGTAGTTTTTATTTGAAGATATTCCTTTTTCCACTATAGGCCCCTTAACGCTCTGAATGTCCAATTGCAGTTTCTACAGAAAGAGTGTTTCAGAACTGCTCAAACAAAAGTAAGCTTCAACTCCGTTAGTTGAATGCACAGAACAGAGAGAAGTTTCACAGAATGCTTCTGTGTAGTTTTCATTTGATGATATTCCTTTTTCCACTATAGGCCCCTTCGCGCTCAAATGTCCCGCTTGCAGTTTCTACAGAAAGGGAGTTTCAGAACTTCTCCATAAAAGTAAGGTTCAACTCTGTTAGTTGAATGCACAGATCAGTAAGAATTTTTGCAGAATTCTTCAGTGTAGTTTTTATTGAAGATATTACTTTTTCCACTATAGGCCCCTTAGCGATCCGAATGTGCACTTGCAGTTTCTACAGAAAGAGTGTTTCAGAACTGCTCAATCAAAAGTAAGGTTCATCTCTCCTAGCTGAATGCACAGATCAGAAAGACGTTTTGCAGAATGCTTCTGTGTAGTTTTTATTAGAAGATATTCCTTTTTCCACTATAGGCCCTAAGCGCTCTGAATGTCCCACTTGCATTTTCTACAGAAAGAGTGTTTGAGTACTGCTTAATCAAAAGTAAGCTTCAACTCTGCTAGTTGAATGCACAGATCAGAAGGTAGTTTCGCAGAATGCTTCTCTGTAGTTTTTATTTGAAGATATTCCTTTTTCCACTATAGGCCCCTTAGCGCTCTGAATGTCCACTTGCAGTTTCTACAGAAAGAGTGTTTCAGAACTGCACAATCTAAAGTAAGCTACAACTCTGCTAGTTGAATGCACAGATCTGAAAAAAGTCTCGCAGAATGCTTCTGGTGTAGTTTTTATTTGAAGATATTTTCTTTTCCACCGTAGGCACCTTAACTCTCCGAATGTCCGCTTGCAGTTTCTACAGAAAGAGTGTTTCAGAACTGCTCAATCAACTGTAAGGTTCAACTCTGCTAGTTGATGCACAGATCAGAAAGCAGTTTCCCACAATTCTTCTTAGAAATTTTTATTTGAACTTATTCCTTTTTTTTAGTATATGCCACTTAGCGCTTCCGAGTGACGGATTGCAGTTTCTACAGAAAGAGTCTTTCGGAACTGCTCAATAAAGTATGTTCCACTCTGCTAGTTGAATGCATAGATCAGAAAGAAGTTTCGCAGAATGCTTTCTGTGTATTTTTATTTGAAGATATCCTTTATCCACTATAGGCCCCTTAGCGCTCCTAATGTACGCTTGCAGTTTCACAAGAAAGAGTGTTTCAAAACTCCTCATCAAATGCAAGGTTCAACTCTGCTAGTCGATGCACAGATCAGAATGCAGTCTCGCAGAATGTTTCTGTGTAGTTTTTTATTTGAAGATTTCCTTTTCCACTATAGTTCCCCTTAGTGTCCGAATGTCCGCCTGCAGTTTCTACAGAAAGAGAGTTCAAGAACTTCTCATCATAAGTTAAGTTCAACTCTGTTAATTGAGAGCGCAGATCAGTAAGGCCCTTTCACAGAAAGCTTCAGTGTAGTATTTATTTTAGATATTCTTTTCCCACTAAAGGCCCTTTTGCGCTCTGAATGTCCGCTTGCAGTTTCTACAGAAAGAGTGTTCAGAGCTGCCAATCAAAAGTAAGGTTCAACTCCGCTAGTTGAATGCCAGATCAGGAGAAGTTTCACAGAATGCTACTGTGTAGTTTTTATATGAAGATATTCCTTTTCCACTATAGGCCCATTGGCGCTCCGAATATCCACTTGCAGTTCTACTGAAAGAGTGATTCAGAACTACTCAATCAAAAGAAGCTTCAACTCTGTTAGATGAAGCACAGATCAGAAAGAAGTTTTGCAGAATGCTTCTGTGTGTTTTTATTTAAGATATTCCTTTTCCACTGTTGCACCTTAGCGCTCCGAATGTCGCTTACAGTTTCTACAGAAGAGTGTTTCAGAACTGCTCAATCAAAAAGTAAGGTTTACTGTGCTAGTTGAATGCATAGATCAGAGAGAGTGCAGAATGCTTCTGTGTAGTTTTTGTATGAAGATATTCCTTTTTCCACTATAGACCCTTAGCGCTCGAATGTCCACATGCAGTTTCTACAGAAAGAGTGTTTCAGAACTGCTCAATCAATATTAGTTTCAACTCTGCTAGTTAAATGCACAGATCAGAAAGAAGTTTCACAGAATTCTTCTGTGTAATTTTTATTTGAAGTTATTCCTTTTTCCACTATAAGCCCTTAGCGGTCTGAATCTCTGCCTGCAGTTTCTACCGAAAGAGTGTTTCACAACTGCTCAATCCAAAGTAAGGTTCAACACTGTTAGTTGAATGCACAGATGAGAAAGAAGTTTCGCAGAATGCTTCTGTGTAGTTTCTCTTTGAAGATAATACTTTTTCCACTGTAGGGCCCTTAGCGCTCCGAATGTCTGCTTGCAGTTTCTACAGAAAGAGTGTTTCAGAACTGCTCAATCAAACGTAAGGTTCAACGCTGCCAGGTGAATGCACAGATCAGAAAGAAGTTTCGCAGAATGCTTCCGTGTAGTTCTCATTTGAAGGTATTCCTTTTTCCACTATTGGCTCCTAGCGCTCAGAAAGTCCGCTTACATTTTCCACAGAAAGAGTTTTTCAAAATTCCTCAATCAAAAGTAAGGTTCAACTCTGCTAGCTGAATGCACAGATCAGAAAGAAATTTCGCAGAATGCTTCTGTAGTTTTCATTTGATATATTACTTTTTCCACTATTGCCCATCGTGCTCCAAATTGCTTGCAGTTTTACAGAAAGAGAGTTTCAGAATTTCTCCATAAAGTAAGGTTCAACTCTGTTAGTTGAATGCACAGATCGGAAAGAATTTTCACAGAATGCTTCTGTGTAGTTTTTATTGGAAGATATTTCGTTTTCAACTATAGGCCCTTAGCGCTCCGATGTCTGCTTGCAGTTTCTACAGAAAGGGAGTTTCAGAACTTCTCAATCAATAGTAAGGTTCAACTCTGTTTAGTTGAATGCACAGATCAGAAAGAAGTTTCGCAGAATGTTTCTGTGTAGTTTTTATTTGAAGATACTCCTTTTTCCACTATAGCCCCTTAGCGCTCTGAAGCCGCTTGCTGTTTCTACAGAAAGAGTGTTTCAGATCTGCTCAATCAAATGCAAGGTTCAACTCTACTAGTTGAATGCACAGATCAGAAAAAGTTTCGCAGAATGCTTCTGTGTAGTTTTTATTTGAAGATATTCATTTTTCCACTTTTGGCCCCTTAGCGCTCCGAATGTCTACTTGCAGTTTCTACAGAAAGAGAGTTTCAGGACTTTTCAATCAAAAGTATGGTTCATCTCTGTTGTTGAATGCACAGAACAGAAAGAAGTTTCACAGATGCTTCTGTGTAGTTTTTATTTGAGGATATTCCTTTTTCCACTATAGGCCCCGATTGCGCTCGAAATGTCCGCTTGGCATAGTTTTCTAAGAAGACGTGTTTCAGAAGCTGTCAAATCAAAAGTAGGTTCAACTCTGCTAGTTAAATGCACAGATCAGAAAGAAGTTTTCACAGAATGCTCTGTGTAGTTTTTTTGAGGATATCCTTTTCACTATAGCCGATTGCTCCGAATGTCGCTTATTTTTCTACAGACACCGTGTTTCAGAAGTGCAGAATCAAAGTAAGGGTTATCTATTAGTTGATGCACAGATCAGAAGTGTTTCACAGAATCTTTGTGTTGTTTTATTTGGGAAATTCCTTTTTCCACAATAGCCACATAGCGCTCCGAATATCCGCCTGCAGTTTCTACAGAAGAGAGTTTCAGAACTACTCAATCACAGTAAGTTTCAACTCTGCTAGTTAATGCACAGATAGAAAGAAGTTTCACAGAATGCTTCTGTGTAGTTCTTTGAAGATATTCCTTTTTCCACTATAGTCCCCTTAATACTCGAATATCTGCGTGTAGTTTCTAAGAAAGATTGTTTTCAAAACTCCTAAATCCAAAAGTAAGGTTCAACTCTGCTAGTTGGACGCACGATCATAAGAAGTCTCGCAGAATGCTTTCTGTAGTTTTTATTTGAGGATATTTTCTTTTTCACTATAGGCCCCTTAGTGCTCCGAATGTCCGCTTGCAGTTTCTACAGAGAGAGAGTTTCAGAGCTACTCAATCAAAAGTAAGAGTATTCAACTCTGCTAGTTAAATGCACAGATCAGAAAGGAGTTTCACAGATGCTTCTGTGTATTTCTTATTTGAAGTTTATTCCTTTTTCTGCTATATGGCCCTATGCTTCCAAATGTCCGCTTGCAGTTTCTACAGAAAGATTGTTTCAAAACTCCTCAATCAAAGTAAGGTTTAACTCTGCTAGTTGATGCCCAGATCAGAAAGATGTTTCGCAGAAATGTTCTTGTGTTTTATATTTCAGGATTATTCGCTTTTTCCACTAGAGGCATGTAGCGCTCAGAATTCCTCTTGCAGTTTCTACAGAAGAGTGTTTCGGAACTGCTTCAATCAAGAAGTAGGTTCAACCTGTTGTTGAATGCACAGATGTGAAAGAAGTTTTTGCAGAATGCTTCTGTGAAGTTTTTATTTGAACTACTCCTTTTCCACTATAGGTCCCTTAGCGGCTCCATATATTCCGCTTGCAGTTCTAAACAAAGAGTGATTCAAAACTCGTCAATCAAAAGAAATTTCAACGCTGCTTGTTGAATGCACAGAAGAGAAAAATGTCTCGGCAGAATGCTTCTGTGTAGATTTTAATTTGAATATATTCCTTAATCACTATAGGCCCCTTAGTACTCCGAATGGACCACTTGCAGTTTTTACAGAAACAGTGTTTCAGAACTGCTCAATCAAAAGTAACATCCCTGTTACTTGAATGCACAGAACAGAAGATGTTTCACAGAATGCTACTGTGTTGTTTTTATTTCAAAATATTCCTTTTTCCAATATAGGCCCCTAAGAGCTCCGAATGTCCACTTGCTGTTTTCTGCAGAAAGAGTGTTTCAGAGCTGCTCAATCAAAAGTAAGCTTCAATTCTGTCAGTTGAATGCACAGAACAGAAAGATGTTTCACAGAATGCTTCTGTGTAGTTTTTATTTGAAGATATCCCTTTTTCCACTTTTTGGCCACTTAGTGCTCCGAATGTCCATTGCAGGTTTTACAAAAAGTGTGTTCAGAACTGCTCAATCAAAAGTAAGCTTCAACTCTGTTAGCTAAATGCACAGAACGAACGAAGCTACACAGAATGCTTCTGTGTAGTTTTTATTTGAAGATATCACTTTTCCACTCTAGGCTCCTTCGTGCTCCAAATGTCCACTTGCCAGTTTCTACTGAAAGAGTGTTTCAGAACTGCACAGTCAAATGTAAGCTTCAACTCTGTTAGGTGAATGCACAGAACAGAAAGTTGTTAACAGAAGGTTTCTGTGTCATATTTATTTGAAAGATATTCCTTTTTCCCCTATAGGCCCATTAGCACTCTGAATGTCCCTTGCAGTTTCTACAGAAAGAGTGTTTCAGAACTGCTCAATCAAAGTAAGCTTCAATTCCATTACTGGGAATGCACAGAACAGAAATAAGTTCACAGATGCTTCTGTGTAGTTTTTATTGAACATATTCCTTTTCACTATACACCCCTTAGGCGTCTGAATGTCTGTTTGCGTTTCTCAGAAATGGTGTTTCAGAAGTTCTCATCAAAAGTAAGGTTCAACTCTGATAGTTCAATGCACAGAAGAGAAAAAAGTTTTACAGATGCTTTGTGTAGTTTTATTTAAGATATTCTTTTTTTCACTATAGGCCCCCTTATCGTTCGAATGTCCCTTGCAGTTTCTACAGAAGAGTTTTTCCAATTGCTCAATCAAAAGGAAGCTTAAAGTCTGTCAGTTTAATGCACAGAAGAGAAAGAAGTTTCACCAAGTATGATTCTGCGTAGTTTTTATATGAAGATATTCTTTTTCCACTATATCGCGCCCTTAGCGGCTCCGAATTTCCACTTGCGTTTCTACGGTAAAGTGTTTCAGAACTCCACAAACAAAAGTAAGCCTTCAAATCTGTTAGTTGAATGCACAGAACATAAAAGACTGTTTCACAGAATCTTCTGTGTTGTTTTTATTTGAACATAATCTTTATCCCAGCTACCAGGCCCCTTAGCACGTCTAACTGTCTACTTGCAGTTGCTACACGAAAGAGTGTTTCAGAACTGCTCATCAAAGTAAGGGCCTTCAACCTGTTAGTTGAATGCACAGAAGAGAACGAAGTTTTCTCAGAAAGCTTCTTTGTAATTTTTATTTGAAGATAATTCCTTTTTCACTATAGCCGGCCCTTAGCGCTCCGAATGTCACTTGCCGTTTCTACAGACAAGAGTGTTCAGAACTATTCCAGCAAAAGTAAGGTTCAAACTCTGTCCAGGTGAATTGCAAAGAACAGGAAAGCAGTTTCACGAAATGCTTCTGTGTAGTTTTTATTTTGGAAGGATATATCTTTTTGCACTATAGGTCCCGTTAGCGCTCCGAATCTCCACTTACAGTTTCTATAGAAAGGGTGTTTCAGAACTGCTCAATCAAAAGTAAGCTTCAACACTGTTAGTTGAATGCACAGAACAGGCGGAAGTTTCCCAGAATGCTTCTGTGTTGTTTTTATTTGAAGATATTTCTTCATCCACTATAGGCTCCTTATCGCTCCGAATGTCCACTTGCAGTTTCTACAGAAAGAGTGTTTCAGAACTGCTCAATCAAAAGTAATCTTCAACTCTGTTAGTTGAAGGCACAGAATACAAAGTAGTTTCACAGAATATTTCTGTGTAGTTTTATTCTAGGATGATCCTTTTTCCACTTTAGGCCCTTAGCATTACGAATGTCCTCCTGCAGTTTCTACAGAAAGAGTGTTTCAGAAATGCTCAATCAAAAGTTAGCTTCAAATCTGTTAGTTGAATGCACAGAACAGAAAGAAGTTTCACAGAATGCTTCTGTGCAATTTTTGTTAGAAGAAATTCCTTTTTCCACTGTAGACCCATTGGTGCTCCAAATGTCCACTTGAAGTTTCTGAAGAAAGATAGTTTCAGAACTGCTCAATCAAAGTAATCTTCAACTCTGTTAGTTGAATGCACACAACAGAAAGAAGTTTCAGAGAATGCTTCTTTGTAGTTTTTGTTTGAAGATGTTCCATTTTCCACTGTAGGCACCTTAGCAGTTGGAATGTCTGCTTGCAGTTCCTACAGAAAGAGTCTTTCAGAACTGCTAAATCAAAAGCAATTTTCAGCTCTATTAGATGAATGCACAGAAAAGAAAGAAGATTCACAGAACGCTTCTGCTTAATTTTATCTGTAGCTGTTTCTTTTTCCACTACAGGCCACTTAGCTCTCCGAATGTCCACTTGCAGTTTCTACAGAAAGAGAGTTTCAGACCTCCTCTATCAAAGGTAAGCTTCAACTCTGTAAGTTGAATGCACAGAACAGGAAGCAGTTTCACAGAATGCTTCTGTGTAGTTTTTATTTGAAGATATTTCTTTTCCACTATAGGCGCCTTAGCGCTCCGTATGTCCACTTGCAGTTTCTACAGAAAGTGTGTTTCAAAACTGCTCAATCTAAAGTAAGCTTCAACTCTGTTAGTTAAATGCACAGAACAGAAAGACGTTTCACAGAATGCTTCTGTGTAGTTATTATTTGAGTATATTCGTTTTTCCACTGTAGGCCCCTTATCACTCGGATTGTACACTTGCAGTTTCTACAGAAAGAGTGTTTCAGAACTGCTCAATCAAAAGTAAGCTTCAACTCAGTTAGTTGAATGCACAGAACAGAAAGAAGTTTCACCGGATGCTTCTGTGTAATGTTTATTTGAAGATATTCCTTTTTCCACTATAGGCCCCACAGCGCACCGAAAGTCCACTTGCAGTTTTTACAGAAAGAGTGTTTCAGAACTGCTCAATCTAAACTAAGCTTCAACTCTGTTAGCTAAATGCACAGAACGGAACGAAGTAACACAGAATGCCTCTGTGTAGTTTTTATTTGAAGATATCCCTTTTTCCACTGAAGGCCCCTTTGCGCTCCAAATGTCCACCTGCAGTTTCTACAGAAAGAGTGTTTCAGAACTGCTCAATCAAAGAAAGCTTCACCTCTGTTAGTTGAATGTACAGAACAGAAAGGAGTTTCACAGAATGCTTCTGTGTAGTTTTTATTTGAAGACATTCCTATTTCTACTATAGGCCCCTTAGCGCTCCGAATGTCGACTTGCAGTTTCCACAGAAAGAGTGTTTCAGAACTGCTCAATCAAAGTATGCTTCAGCTCTGTTAGTTGAATGCACAGAACAGAAAGATGTTTCACACAATGCTACTGTGTAGTTTTTATTTGAAGTTATTCCATTTTCCACTATAGGCCCCTTAGCGTTCTGAATATCCACTTGCAGTTTCTACAGGAAGAGTGTTTCAGAACTGCTCAATTCAAAGTATCTTCAACTCTGTCAGTGGAATGCACAGAAGAGAAAAAAATTTCAGAGAATGCTTCTGTGTAGTTTTTATTTGAAGATATTCCTTTTGGCACTATAGGCGTCGTAGCTCTCCCAATGTACACTTGCCGTTTCTACAGCAAGAGTGTTTCAGAACTACTCAATCAAAAGTAAGCTTCACCTCTGTTAGTTGAATGCAGAGAACAGAAACTCCGAATGTCCACTTGCAGTTTCTACAGAAAGACTGTTTCAGAACTGCTCAATCAAATGTAAGCTTCAACCCTGTTTGTTGAATGCACAGAAAAGAAAGGAGTTTCACAGAATGCTTCTGTGTCGTTTGTATTTGAGGATATTCCTTTTTCCACTACAGGCCCTTAGCACTCCGAATGTCCACTTGCTGTTTATACAGAAAGTGTGTTTCAGAACTGCTCAATAAAAAGTAAGGTTCATCTCCGTTAGTTGAATGCTCAGATCAGAAAGAGGTTTCACAGAAAGCTTGTGTTTTGTTTTTATTTGAAATTATGACTTTTTCCACAATCGGCCCCTTATCTCTCAGAACGTACACTTGCAGTTTCCACCGAAAGAAAGTTTCAGAACTGCTCAATCAAAAGTAGGCTTCAACACTGTTACTTGAATGCACAGAACAGGAAGAAGTTTCACAGAATGCTTCTGTGTAGTGTTTATTGGAAGATATTCCTTTTTCCACGATAGTCCCCTTAGCGCTCTGAATGTCCACCTGCAGTTTCCACAGAAAGAGTGTTTCAGACCTGCTCAATCTAATATAAGTTTCAACTCTGTTAGTTGAATGCACACAACAGGAAGAAGTTTCACAGAATGCCTCTGTGTAGTTTTTTATGAAGATATATCTTTTTCCATTTTAGCCCCCTTAGCGCTCCGAATTTCAACTTGCAGTTTCTACAAGAGAGCGTTTCAGAACTGCTCATTCTAAAGTAAGCTTCAACTCTGTTAGTTGAATGCACAGAACACAAAGAGGTTTCACAGAATGCTTCTGTGTAGTTTTTATTTGAAGATACGCATTTTTCCACTATAGGCCCCAGAGCGCTCTGACTGTCCACTTGCAGTTTCTACAAAAAGAGTGTTTCAGAATGGCTAAATATGTAAGCTTCAACTCTGTTAGGTGAATGCACAGAAAAGAAAGAAGTTTCACAGAATGCTTCTGTGTAGTTTTCATTTGAAGATATTCCTTTTTCAACTATAGGCCCCTTAGAGCTCTGAATCTCCACTTCCAGTTTCTACAGAAAGAGTGTTTCAGAACTGATCAATCAAAAGTAAGCTTCAACTCTCCTAGTGGAATGCACAGAAAAGAAAGAAGTTTCAGAGAATATTTCGTGTAGTTTTTATTTGAAGATATTCCCTTTTCCACTAAAGGCCTTGAAGGGCTCTAAATATCAACTTGCAGTTTGTACAGAAAGAGTGCTTCAGAACTGCTCAATCAAAAGTAAGCTTCAACTCTCCTAGTTGAATGCACAGAAAAGAAAGAAGTTTCAGAGAATACTTCGTGCAGTTTTTATTTGAAGATATTCCCTTTTCCACTAACGGCCTTGTAGCGCTCTAAATGTCAACTTGCAGTTTGTACAGAAAGAGTGTTTCGGAACTACTCAATCAAAAGTAAGAATCAACTCTGTTAATTGAATGGACAGAACAGAAAGGAGTTTCACAGAATGCTTCTGTGTAGTTTTTATTTGAAGATATTCCTTTTTCCACTATAGGCCCCTTAACGCTCCGAATGTCCAATTGCAGTTTCTACAGAAAGAGTGTTTCAGAACTGCTCAAACAAAAGTAAGCTTCAACTCCGTTAGTTGAATGCACAGAACAGAGAGAAGTTTCACAGAATGCTTCTGTGTAGTTTTCATTTGATGATATTCCTTTTTCCACTATAGGCCTTCGCGCTCAAATGTCCGCTTGCAGTTTCTACAGAAAGGGAGTTTCAGAACTTCTCCATAAAAGTAAGGTTCAACTCTGTTAGTTGAATGCACAGATCAGTAAGAATTTTTGCAGAATTCTTCAGTGTAGTTTTTATTGAAGATATTACTTTTTCCACTATAGGCCCCTTAGCGATCCGAATGTGCACTTGCAGTTCTACAGAAAGAGTGTTTCAGAACTGCTCAATCAAAAGTAAGGTTCATCTCTCCTAGCTGAATGCACAGATCAGAAAGACGTTTTGCAGAATGCTTCTGTGTAGTTTTTATTAGAAGATATTCCTTTTTCCACTATAGGCCCCTAAGCGCTCTGAATGTCCACTTGCATTTTCTACAGAAAGAGTGTTTGAGTACTGCTTAATCAAAAGTAAGCTTCAACTCTGCTAGTTGAATGCACAGATCAGAAGGTAGTTTCGCAGAATGCTTCTCTGTAGTTTTATTTGAAGATATTCCTTTTTCCACCATAGGCCCCTTAGCGCTCTGAATGTCCTCTTGCAGTTTCTACAGAAAGAGTGTTTCAGAACTGCACAATCTAAAGTAAGCTACAACTCTGCTAGTTGAATGCACAGATCTGAAAAAAGTCTCGCAGAATGCTTCTGTGTAGTTTTTATTTGAAGATATTTCTTTTTCCACCGTAGGCACCTTAACTCTCCGAATGTCCGCTTGCAGTTTCTACAGAAAGAGTGTTTCAGAACTGCTCAATCAACTGTAAGGTTCAACTCTGCTAGTTGAATGCACAGATCAGAAAGCAGTTTCCCACAATTCTTCTTAGAAATTTTTATTTGAACTTATTCCTTTTTTTAGTATATGCCACTTAGCGCTCCGAGTGACGGATTGCAGTTTCTACAGAAAGAGTCTTTCGGAACTGCTCAATAAAAAGTATGGTTCCACTCTGCTAGTTGAATGCATAGATCAGAAAGAAGTTTCGCAGAATGCTTCTGTGTAGTTTTTATTTGAAGATATTCCTTTATCCACTATAGGCCCCTTAGCGCTCTGAATGTCCGCTTGCAGTTTCTACAGAAAGAGTGTTTCAAAACTCCTCAATCAAATGCAAGGTTCAACTCTGCTAGTCGAATGCACAGATCAGAATGCAGTCTCGCAGAATGTTTCTGTGTAGTTTTTATTTGAAGATATTCCTTTTTCCACTATAGTCCCCTTAGTGCTCCGAATGTCCGCCGTGCAGTTTCTACGAAAAGAGAGTTTCAGAACTTCTCAATCATAAGTAAGGTTCAACTCTGTTAATTGAAAGCGCAGATCAGTAAGGCTTTCACAGAAAGCTTCAGTGTAGTATTTTATTTGGTAGATATTCCTTTTCCCACTTAAAGGCCCCTTTGCGGCTCTGAATGTCCGCTGCAGTTTCTTACAGAAAGAGTGTTTCAGAGCTGCCCAATCATAAAGTAAAGGTTCAACTCCGCTAGTTGAATGCACAGATCAGGAAAGAAGTTTCACAGAATGCTACTGTGTAGTTTTTAATATAAGATATTCCTTTTTCCACTATAGGCCCATTGGCGCTCCCGAATATCCATTGCAGTTTCTACTGAAAGAGTGATTCAGACTACTCAATCAAAAGAAAGCTTCCAACTCTGTTAGATGAATGCACAGATCAGAAAGAAGTTTTGCAGGAATGCTTCCGTGTGGTTTTTATTTAAAGATATTCCCTTTTCCACTGTTGGCACTTAGCGCTACCGTACGAATGTCGGCTTACAGTTTCTACAGAAGAGTGTTTCAGAACTGCTCAAGTCAAAAGTAAGGTTCTACTGTGCTGTTGAATGCATAGATCAGAGAGAAGTGTTGCCAGAATGCTTCTGTGTAGTTTTTGTATGAAGATATTCCCTTTTTCCACTATAGAGACCCTTAGCGCTCGGAATGTCCCACATGCAGTTTCTACAGAAAGAGTGTTTCAGAACTGCTTCAATCAATATTAAGTTTTCAACTCTGCTAGTTAAATGCACAGATCAGAAAGAAGTTTCAACACAGAATTCCTTCTGTGTAATTTTTATTTGAAGTTATTCCTTTTTCCACTATAAGCCCCTTAGCGTCTGATCTCTGCCTGCAGTTTCTAGCCGAAAGAGTGTTTCCACAACTGCTCAATCCAAAGTAAGGTTCAACACTGTTAGTTTGAATGCACAGATGAGAAAGAAGTTTCGCGAATGCTTCTGTGTAGTTTCTCTTTGAAGATAATACTTTTTCCACTGTAGGGCCTTAGCGCTCCGAATGTCTGCTTGCAGTTTCTTACATGAAAGAGTGTGTTCAGAACTGCTCAACATACGTAAGGTTCAACCGCTGCCAGGTGAATGCACAGATCAGAAAGAAGTTCGCAGAATGCTTCCGTGTAGTTCTTCATTTGAAGGTATTCCTTTTTCCACTATTGGCTCCTAAGCGCTCAGAAAGTCCGCTTACATTTTCCACAGAAAGAGTTTTTCAAAATTCCCTCAATCAAAGTAAAGGTTCAACTCTGCTAGCTGAATGCCACAGATCAGAAAGCAAATTTCGCAGAATGCTTCTCTGTAGTTTTCCATTTGATGATATTACTTTTTCCACTATTGCCCCAATCGTGCTTCCAAATGTCTGCTTGCAGTTTCTACAGAAAGAGAGTTTCAGAATTTCTCCCATAAAAGAAGGTTCAACTCTGGTTAGTTGACATGCACACGATCGAAAGAATTTTCAACAGAATGCTTCTGTGTAGTTTTTATTGGAAGATATTTCGTTTTCAACTATAGGCCCCTTAGCGCTCCCGAATGTCTGCTTGCAGTTTCTACAGAAAGGGGGAGTTTTCAGACTTCTCCAATCAATTGTAAGTTCAACTCTGTTAGTTGAACTGCACAGATCAGAAAGACGTTTCGCAGAATGTTTCTGTGTAGTTTTTTATTGAAGATAACTCCTTTTCCACTATACCCCTTAGCGCTCTGAATGCCGCTTGCTGTTTCTACAGAAAGAGTGTTTCAGATCTGCCTCAACTCAAATGCAAGGTTAACTCTACTAGTTGAATGCACAGATCAGAAAGAGTTTCCGCAGAATGCTTCTGTGTAGTTTTTATTTGAAGATATTCATTTTCCACTTTTGGCCCCTTAGCGCCCGAATGTCTACTTGCAGTTCTACAGAAAGAGAGTTTCAGGACCTTTTCAATCAAAAGTATGGTTCATCCTCCTGTTGGTTGAATGGCACAGAACAGAAAGAAGTTTTCACAGAATGCTTCTGTGTAGTTTTTATTTGAGGATATTCCTTTTTCCAACTATAGGCCCGATTGCGCCTCCGAATGTCCGCTTGCAGTTTCTACAGACACTACGTGTTTCAGAAGTGCAAAATCAAAAGTAAGGTTAACTCTATTAGTTGAATGCACAGATCAGAAAGATGTTTCACAGAATGCTTCTGTGTTGTTTTTATTTGAGGATATTCCTTTTTTCCCACAATAGCCCACATAGCGCTGCCGAATATCCGCCTGCAGTTTCTACCAGAAAGAGATTTCAGAACTACTCATCAACAGTAAGTTTCAACTCTGCTAGTTAAATGCACAGATCAGAAAGAGTTTCACAGAATGCTTCTGTGTAAGTTCTTATTTTGAAGATATTCCTTTTTTCCACTATGTCCCCCTTAATACTCGGAATATCTGCGTGTAGTGTTCTAAGAAAAGATTGTTTCAAAACTCCTAAAATCAAAAGTAAGGTTCAACTCTGCTAGTTGGACGCACCGATCATAAAGAAGTCTCGCAGAATGCTTCTCTTGTAGTTTTTATTTGAGGATATTTCTTTTTCACATATAGCCCCTTAGTGCTTCCGAATGTCCGCTTGCCAGTTTCTACAGAGAGAGAGTTTCAGAGCTACTCAATCAAAAGTAAGATTCAACTCTGCTAGTTAAACTGCACAGATCAAGAAAGGGTTTCAACAGAATGCTTCTGGTTATTTCTTATTTGAAGTTATTCCTTTTCCTGCTATAAGGCCCCTATGCCTTCCAAATGTCCGTTGCAGTTTCTACAGAAAGATTGTTTCAAAACTCCTAAATCAAAAGTAAGGTTTAACTCTGCTAGTTGAATGCCCAGATCAGAAAGATGTTTCGCAGAAATGTTCTGTGTGGTTTTATATTCAGGATATTCCCTTTTCCCACTAGAGGCCATGTAGCGCTCAGAATATCCTCTTGCAGTTTCTACAGAAAGAGTGTTTCGGACCTGCCTCAATTCAAAAGTAAGGTTCAACTCTGTTAGTTGAATGCACAGATGGTGAAAGATAGTTTTGCAGAATGCTTTCTGTGAAGTTTTTATTTGAACATACTCCTTTTTCCACTATGGCCCCTTAGCGCTCCATATATCCGCTTGCAGTTTTCTAACAAGGTGATGTCAAAACTCGTCCAATCAAAAGAAAATTTCAACGCTGCTTGTTGAATGCACAGAAGAGAAAGATGTCTCGCAGAATGCTTCTGTGTAGATTTTATTTGAATATATCCTTTATCCACTATAGGCCCCTTAGTACTGTTTCCGAATGACCACTTGCAGTTTTACAGAAACAGTTGTTTCAGAACTGCTCATCAAAAGTAAACATCCCTGTTACTTGAATGCACAGAACAGAAAGATGTTTCACAGAATGCTACTGTGTTGTTTTATTTCAAAATATTCCTTTTTCCAATATAGGCCCCCTAAGAGCTCCGAAATGTCCACCTTGCTGTTTCTGCAGAACAGAGTGTTTCAGAGCTGCTCAATCAAAAGTAAGCTTCAATTCTGTCAGTTGAATGCGACAGAACAAAGATGTTTCACAGAATGCTTCTGTGTAGTTTTTTATTTGAAGATATCCCTTTTGTCCACTTTTGGCCCACTTAGTGCTCTGATGTCCATTTGGCAGGTTTTACAAAAAGTGTGTTTCAGAACTGCTCCAATCAAAAGTAAGCTTCAACTCTGTTAGCTAAATGCACAGATACCAGAACGAAAGCTACACAGAATGCTTCTGTGTAGTTTTTTTTGAAGATATCCACTTTTTCCACTCTAGGCTCCTTCGTGCTCCAATGTCCACTTGCAGTTTCTACTGAAAGATGTTTCAGAACTGCACAGTCATCAATGTAAGCTTCAACTCTGTTAGGTGAATGCACAGAACAGAAAGTTGTTTAACCAGAAGGTTTCTGTGTCATATTTATTTGAAGATATTCCTTTTCCCCTATAGGCCCATTAGCACTCTGAATGTCCACTTGCAGTTTCTACAGAAAGGTGTTTCAGAACTGCTCAATCCAAAGTAAGCTTCAATTCCATTACTGAATGCACAGAACAGAAATAAGTTTCACAGAATGCTTCTGTGTAGTTTTTATTTGAACATATTCCTTTTTCACTATACGCCCCTTACGCTCTGAATGTCTGTTTGCAGTTCTACAGAAATGGTGTTTCAGAAGTTCTCAATCAAAAGTAAGGTTCAACTCTGATAGTTCAATGCACAGAAGAGAAAAAAGTTTTACAGAATGCTTCTGTGTAGTTTTATTTCAAGATATTACTTTTTTCACTATAGGCCCCCTTGGCGTTTCGAATGTCCACTTGCAGTTTCTACAGAAAGAGTTTTTCACAATGCTCAATCAAAAGGAAGCTTAAAGTCTGTCAGTTTAATGACAGAAGAGAAAGAAGTTTCACAGTATGATTCTGCGTAGTTTTTATATGAAGATATTCTTTTCCACTATAGGCCCCTTAGCGCTCCGAATTTCCACTTGCTGTTTTCTACGGTAACAGTGTTTCAGAACTCCACAAACAAAAGTAAGCTTCAAATCTGTTAGTTTGAATGCACAGAACATAAAGATGTTTCACAGAATTCTTCTGTGTTGTTTTATTTGAACATAATCTTTATCCCACTACAGCCCCTTAGCACTCTGAATGTCTACTTGCAGTTGCTACAGAAAGAGTGTTTCAGAACTGCTCAATCAAAGTAAGCTTCAACTCTGTTAGTTGAATGCACAGAAGAGAACGAAGTTTCTCAGAAAGCTTCTTTGTAATTTTTATTTGAAGATATTCCTTTTTCACTATAGGCCCTTAGCGCTCCGAATGTCCACTTGCCGTTTCTACAGAAAGAGTGTTTCAGAACTATTCAAGCAAAAGTAAGGTTCAACTCTGTCAGGTGAATGCAAAGAAACAGGAAGCAGTTTCACAGAATGCTTCTGTGTAGTTTTTATTTGAAGATATATCTTTTTGCCACTATAGTCCCTTAGCGCTCCGAATCTCCACTTACAGTTTTATAGAAAGGGTGTTTCAGAACTGCTCAATCAAAAGTAACTTCAACACTGTTAGTTGAATGCACAGAACAGGCGGAAGTTTCCCGAATGCTTCTGTGTTGTTTTTATTTGAAGATATTTCTTCATCCACTATAGGCTCCTTATCGCTCCGATGTCCACTGCAGTTTCTACAGAAAAGATGTTTCAGACTGCTCAATCAAAAGTAATCTTCAACTCTGTTAGTTGAAGCACAGAATACAAAGAGTTTCACAAATATTTCTGTGTAGTTTTTATTCTAGGATGATCCTTTTTCCACTTAGGCCCCTTAGCATTACGAATGTCCTCCTGCAGTTTCTACAGAAGAGTGTTTCGAAATGCTCAATCAAAAGTTGCTTCAAATCTGTTAGTGAATGCACAGACAGAAAGAATTTCACAGAATGCTTCTGTGCATTTTGTTAGAAGAAATTCCTTTTTCCACTGTAGACCCATTGGTGCTCCAAATGTCCACTTGAGTTTCTGAAAGAAAGATAGTTCAGAACTGCTCAATCAAAAGTAATCTTCAACTCTGTTATTGAATGCACACAACAGAAAGAAGTTTCAGAGAATGCTTCTTTGTAGTTTTTGTTGAAGATGTTCCATTTTCCACTGTAGGCACCTTAGCAGTTGGAATGTCTGCTGCAGTTCCACAGAAAGAGTCTTTCAGAACTGCTTAAATCAAAAGCAATTTTCAGCTCTATTAGATGAATGCACAGAAAAGAAAGAAGATCACAGAACGCTTCTGCTTAATTTTTATCTGTAGCTGTTCTTTTCCACTACAGGCCACTTAGCTCTCCGAATGTCCACTTGCAGTTTCTACAGAAAGAGATTTTCAACCTCCTCATCAAAGGTAAGCTTCAACTCTGTAAGTTGAATGCACAGAACAGGAAGCAGTTTCACAGAATGCTTCGTGTAGTTTTTATTTGAAGATATTCTTTTCCACTAAGGCGCCTTAGCGCTCCGTATGTCCACTTGCAGTTTCTACAGAAAGTGTTTCAAAACTGCTCAAATCTAAAGTAAGCTTCAACTCTGTTAGTTAAATGCACAGAACAGAAAGACGTTTACCAGAATGCTTCTGTGTAGTTATTATTTGAGTATATTCGTTTTTCCACTGTAGGCCCTATCAATCGGATTGTACACTGCAGTTTCTACACAAAGAGTGTTTCAGAACTGCTCAATCAAAAGTAAGCTTCAACTCAGTTAGTTGAATGCACAGAAACAGAAAAAAGTTTCACCGGATGCTTCTGTGTAATGTTTATTTGAAGATATTCCTTTTCCACTATAGCCCCACAGCGCACCGGAAAGTCCACTTGCAGTTTTTACAGAAAGAGTGTTTCAGAACTGCTCAATCTAAACTAAGCTTCAACTCTGTAGCTAAATCACAAACGAACGAAGTAACACAGAATGCCTCTGTGTGTTTTTATTTGAAATATCCCTTTTTCCACTGAAGGCCCCTTTGCGCTCCAATTCCACCTGCAGTTCTACAGAAAGAGTGTTTCAGAACTGCTCAATCAAAAGAAAGCTTCACCCTGTTAGTTGAATGTACAGAACAGGAAGGAGTTTCACAGAATCTTCTGTTGTTTTATTTGAAGACATTCCTATTCTACTATAGGCCCCCTTAGCGCTCCGAATGTCGACTTGCAGTCCCACAGAAAGAGTTTCAGAACTGCTCAATCAAAGTATGCTTCAGCTCTGTTAGTTGAATCACAAACAGAAAGATGTTCACACAATGCTACTGGTGTAGTTTTATTTGAAGTTATTCCATTTTCCACTATAGGCCCCTTAGCTTCTGAATATCCACTTGCAGTTTCACAGGAAGAGTGTTTCAGAACTGCTCAATTCAAAGTAATCTTCAACTCTGTCAGTGGAATGCACAGAAGAGAAAAAAATTCAGAGAATGCTCTGTGTAGTTTTTATTTGAAGATATTCCTTTTGGCACTATAGGCGTCGTAGCTCTCCCAATGTACACTTGCCCGTTTCTACAGCAAGAGGTTTCAGAACTACTCAATCAAAAGTAAGCTTCACCTCTGTTAGTTGAATGCAGAGAACAGAAACTCCGAATGTCCACTTGCAGTTTCTACAGAAAGACTGTTTCAGAACTGCTCAATCAAATGTAAGCTTCAACCCTGTTGTTGAATCACAGAAAAGAAAGGAGTTTCACAGAAGCTTCTGGTGTCGTTTGTATTGAGGATATTCCTTTTTCCACTACAGGCCACTTAGCACTCCGAATGTCCACTTGCTGTTTATACAGAAAGTGTGTTCAGAACTGCTCAATAAAAAGTAAGGTTCATCCTCCGTAGTTGAATGCTCAGATCAGAAGAGTTTCACAGAAAGCTTTGTTTTGTTTTATTTGAAATTATGACTTTTTCCACAATCGGCCCCTTATCTCTCAGAACGTACACTTGCATTTCCACCGAAAGAAAGTTTCAGAACTGCTCAATCAAAAGTAGGCTTCAACACTGTTACTGAATGCCACAGAACAGGAAGAAGTTTCACAGAATGCTTCTGTGTAGTGTTTATTGGAAATATTCCTTTTCCACGATAGTCCCCTTAGCGCTCTGAATGTCCACCTTGCAGTTTCCACAGAAAGAGTGTTTCAGACCTGCTCAATCTAATATAATTTCAACTCTGTTAGTTGAATGCACACAACAGGAAGAAGTTTCACAGAATGCCTCTGGTAGTTTTTATATGAAATATATTCTTTTTCCATTTTAGCCCCCTTAGCGCTCCGAATTTCAACTTGCAGTTTCTACAGAAAGAGCGTTTCAGAACTGCTCAATCTAAAGTAAGCTTCAACTTCTGTTAGTTGAATGCACAGAACACAAAGAGTTTCACAAATGCTTCTGTGTAGTTTTTATTTGAAGATACGCATTTTCCACTATAGCCCCAGAGCGCTCTGACTGTCCACTTGCAGTTCTACAAAAAGAGTGTTTCAGAATGCTAATATTATGTAAGCTTCAACTCTGTTAGGTGAATGCACAGAAAAGAAAGAAGTTTCACAGAATGCTTCTGTGTAGTTTTCATTTGAAGATATTCCTTTTCAACTATAGGCCCCTTAGAGCTCTGAATCTCCACTTCCAGTTTCTACAGAAAGAGTGTTTCAGAACTGATCAATCAAAAGTAAGCTTCAACTCTCCTAGTGGAATGCACAGAAAAGAAAGAAGTTTAAGAATTTTCGTGTAGTTTTATTTGAGATATTCCCTTTTTCACTAAAGGCCTTAAGGCTCTAATATCAACTTGCAGTTTTACAGAAAGAGTGCTTCAAACTGCTCAATCAAAAGTAAGCTTCAACTCTCCTAGTTGAATGCACAGAAAAGAAAGAAGTTTCAGAGAATACTTCGTGCAGTTTTTATTTGAAGATATTCCCTTTTCCACTAACGGCCTTGTAGCGCTCTAAATGTCAACTTGCAGTTTGTACAGAAAGAGTGTTTCGAACTACTCAATCAAAAGTAAGAATCAACTCTGTTAATTGAATGGACAGAACAGAAAGGAGTTTCACAGAATGCTTCTGTGTAAGTTTTTATTTGAAGATATTCCTTTTTCCACTATAGGCCCCTTAACGCTCCGAATGTCCAATTGCAGTTTCTACAGAAAGAGTGTTTCAGAACTGCTCAAACAAAAGTAAGATTCAACTCAGTTAGTTGAATGCACAGAACAGAGAGAAGTTTCACAGAATGCTTCTGTGTAGTTTTTATTTGTAGATATTATTTTTCCACTATAGGCCTGTTAGCACTCCGAATGTCCACTTGCAGTTCTACAGAAAGGGTGCTTCAGAACTGCTCAATCAAAAGTAAGCTTCAACTCTGTTACTTCAATGCACAGAACAGAAAGATGTTTCACAGCATGCTTCTGTGTAGTTTTTATTTGAAGATATCCTTTTTCCACTATAGGCCCTTTAGCGCTCGCCTTGTAAACTTGCAGTTTCCACAGCAAGAGAGTTTCAGAACTGCTCAATCAAAAGCAAGCTTCAACTCTGTTAGTTGAATTGACAGAACAGAAAGAAGTTTCACAGAATGCTTCTGTGTAGTTTTATTTGCAGATATTCCTTTTTCCACTATAGGATCCTTAGTGCTCGTAATGTCAACTTGCAGTTTCTACAAAAAGAGTGTTTCAGAACTGCTCAATCAAAAGTAAGTTTCAAATCTGTTAGTTGAATGCACACAGCACAAAAAGTTTCACAGAATGCTTCTGTGTCGTTTTAATTTGGAGATATTCCTTTTTCCACTGTAGGCCCCCTAGCGCTCCGAATGTCCAGTTGCAGTTTCTACAGAAAGGGTGTTTCAGAACTGCTCAATCAAAAGTAAGCTTCAACTCTGTTAGTTGAATGGACAGAAAAGAAAGAATTTTCACATAATGCTTCTGTGTAGTTTTTATTTGAAGATATTCCTTTTTCCACTATAGGACCTTAGTGCTCGGAATGTCCACTTGCAGTTTCTACAGAAGGGTTTCTCAGAACTGCTCAATCAAAGTAAGCTTCAACTCTGTTAGTTGAATACACAGAACAGAAAGAAGTTTCACAGAATGCTTCTGTGTAGTTTTTATTTGGAAATATTTCTTTTTCCACTATAGGCCAAATAGCACCAAATGTCCACTTGCAGTTTCTACAGAAAGGGTGCTTCAGAACTGCTCAATTAGAAGTAAGATTCAACTCTGTTAGTTGAATGCACAGAACAGAAAGAAGTTTCACAGAATGCTTCTGTGTACATTTCATTTGGAGATATACTTTTTCCACTCTAGGACCATTAGCGCTCGGATTGTCAACTTGCAGTTTCTACAAGAAAGAGTGTTTCAGAACTCCTCAATCAAATGTAGCTTCAAGTCTGTTAGATGAATGGACAAACAGATAAGTTTCACAGAATGCTTCTGTGTAGATTTTCTTTGATGATATTCCTTTTTCAACAAAGCCCCCTAGCGCTCCAAATGTCCACTTGCAGTTTTACAGAAAGAGTGTTTCAGAGCTGCTCAATCAAAAGTAAGCTTCACATATGTTAGTTGAACCCACAGAACAGAAAGAAGTTTCACAGAATGCTTCTGTGTAGTTTTTGTTTTGAGATATTCCTTTTTCCACTATACGACACTTAGCACTCGAAATGTCAAATTTCAGTTTCTACAGAAAGAGGGTTTCAGAACTGCTCAATCAAAAGTCAGCTTTACTCTCTTAGTTGAATGCACAGAACACAAGGAAGTTTCACAGAATGCTTCTGTGTAGTGTTTATTTGAAGATATTCCTTTTTCCACTGTACACCCCTTAGTGCTCCGCATATCCACTTGCAGTTTCGAAGGAAAGGGTGTTTCAGAACTGATCAAAAGTAAGCTTAAATTCTCCTTAGTTGATGCACCAGAACAGAAAGAAGTTCCACAGAATGCTTCTCTGTAGTTTTATATTTGAATATAGCCCTTTTTCCACTAAGGCCCTTTAGCGCTCGAAATGTCAACTTCAGTTTCTACAGAAAGAGTGTTTCAGAACTGCTCCATCAAAAGTAAGCTTTACCTCTTTTAGTTGAATGGACAGAACAGAAAGTAGTTTCACAGAATGCTTCTGTGTAGTTTTTATTTGAAGATATTCCTTTTTCCACTATAGGCCCTTAACGCTCCGAATGTCCACTTGCAGTTTCTACAGAAAGAAGGTTTCAGAACTGCTCAATCAAAAGTAAGCTTCAACTCTGTTAGTTGAATGCACAGAACAGAAGGAAGTTTCACAGAATGCTTCTGTGTAGTTTTTATGTGGACATATTTCTTTCCACTATAGGCCCCTTACGCTAAGAATGTCCACTTGCAGTTTATACAGAAAGGGTGTTTCAGAAATGCTCAGTCAAAAGTAAGATTCTAATCTGTTAGTTGAATGCACAGAACAGGAAGAAGTTTCACAGAATGCTTCAGTGTAGTTTTTATTTGAAGATACACCATTTTCCACTACAGGCCCTTTAACGCTCGGAATGTTAACTTGCAGTTTCTACAGAAAGAGTGTTTCAGAACTACTCAATCAAATGTAAGCTTCAACTCTGTTAGTTGAATGGACAGAACAGAAAGAAGCTTCATAGAATGCTTCTATGTAGTTTTTATTTGAAGATATTCCTTTTTCCACTATAGGCCCCTTAGCGCTCGAATGTCAACTTGCCGTTTCTACAGAAATAGTGTTTCAGAACTGCTCAATATAAAGTAAGCTTCAACTCTGTTAGTTGAATGGACAGAACAGAAAGAAGTTTCACAGAATGCTTCTGTGTACTTTTTATTTGAAGATATCCCTTTTTCCACTATAGGCCATTTAGCGCTCGGAATGTCAACTTGCAGTTTCTACAGAAAGAGTGTTTCAGAACTGCTCAATCAAAAGTGAGCTTCAACTCTGTTAGTTGAATGGACAGAAGAGAAAGAAGTTTCACAGAATGCTTCTGTGTAGTTTTTATTTCAAGATATTCCTTTTTCCACTATAGGCCCATTAGCGCTCTG